>NC_043988.1:13940957-14240957 GCF_902150065.1 Myripristis murdjan | reverse complement strand
TGTGATTGCAGCACATTAGCTTTGGAGCAGTGGTCAAGCATTGCCATAAAGATAATTGAAAATGCAGAGAAAGTGGGTCACTGCTGTTAGCTCCAGTCCTGGCTGACCGACTGAGTGGTGCAGTGGCTCAATCACATAAACTCAGCAGAAACCAAAAAGGGTAAAGGTCACACCATGCAGCCAACACACATTTATACGTATGCACATCAATTAAACAAAATCAACACAGGTCTGTGTGTGTGGTTATTTCCAGCTTCACCAGGTCGTGAGCAGACTGGAGGCCTTGATGACGGAGCGTTCCCAGGGCCAAAGGAGCTCCACGTCTGACCTGCTTAGCCAAGTTAAACTACTAGAGGCTAGGTGAGCCCTTGTTAACAAAATCTGGTCATAACCTTTAATGTATCAGGCCATGATGGCAAGTACAAGCTTTCTAACTATTACTTAAAAATTCATTTTTTCCCCCCAGATGTTTATTTCTTGAGTACATCTGAAGATTGAAGATGCATTCAGTGTGATGTATGTTGACATTTGCTCAGAAATATGACTGTTCATTTGGCGATACTGCTCTCTACTTTAGCTACAGCACAATATCTCACTGTGAGTCGACAACTACACTTAATGTACAGTCACGCATTTATTGTAACAAAACAGGAATACTGCACAATTTTCCAATTTTTGCCGTCAATCCCCACACTTCTCAAGACCTACAGCTGATTAAATTATTCCAGCTACCCCATACTTTCCATAACCACATAAACTGTGTAAATAAAGGTCTGTGAATTATTAATTTAGTTATTAAATATTATTCCCAGTCTATGCCCATAGTCCCTTTTGCACAGACCAGAGCCAGAGCCGATTCAAAATGTTTATGCCATGGGCAGAAGCAAGCTCTTAGTTTATTTGATTTTATAACCCAGCTGATAAATAATCTCCATTGACAGCAATATGCAAAAGCAATTGCACAGCGCAGCCTTGGGGGTGATGGAGAGACTTGAATGACGAGTAAGCTCTGTTTAGCATTGTTGTAGTTCTGTTGTGGAAACCAGACCACTGATCAGATGTAGAATTGATCCCCCATATTGTCTTACTTCTGTATAACAGGGGCCAGATGCATAAAACTCTGTGCAGAATCAGGACTAAAACTGTGTGTATACAAAAAGCCAGAAATATGCATACACATTCTTTTTGCCAGATTTATAAAGCCGTGTGGTTCTGTTTTATAAATCTCAGTCTTTGCGTAATTGTTTGCATGTGCACAAGCCTCATGCCCACTCCCACAATCAGCTATAAATGGAAGTTGACACACCCCTGATTAACTCATTTCCATACCAAATATCTGTTGTTGTTCATTCATTTTTTTAGACAGGGCAACTAAAAGGTCCTGGCAAACATGTGGAGTAGTATTACCATTTAAAAGTGGCCTACAGTCTTGTCACTGATATAACATGATGCTCTTAGGGATGTTTTGACATATATGGTCTTGGAAAAGTCAGTAATATATGTCCACTCACCCTGATACACTGTATAAATCAATATTTGTTTCACACTGACACACAGTAATTGCACGTTAACTTTTTCATAGGTAGCAGTTGAATGTGAATTCAATGTCAAGACTGTTAAAAATAGACTATGGGTAAAAAAAAAAAAAAAGTTTGAAGTTTCCCCAGATAGGCGATTTTATGTTCTTATGTTTATATTTTGATCTGTCAAAAAACTTCACCCAGCTGGCGACAGATTTGCCAGCTGTCTAGAAAAGCTGGCAGAGCAGAAAATTACGACTGCTGTGGGCTGTGGAAGCCCATTTCATTCATTCTATCACTGAAAATTTATAGTGTCTGCATTTTTGTTTTTTTTTTCCTTACAGTATTACTCCTCCAAAATTTTAAAGCGATGTTTTACCATGCCTTTGATCAATGTGTGCACATATTGGCCGTTGGTAAATCATTTGTGATAAAATCTTTTCCATCTCAACTGTTGTTTCAATGTAAAAAGAAAAAAAAAAGCGAGACATCCTAAATACTGGAACACATTTTTTTTCCTTATCACATTTTCTGAAATTTCTGTGGGCTGGATGGGAAGCTTTGGCAGGCCAAATGTGGCCCAGGGGCCTCCAGTTGATAATCAACGGCATGGGGCATTCACACATTTTCAGAAACTGACCAAACTCTGCAAAAAGGTCAGAAATACCAGACCAAACACTGTAGATGTGAACACGACTTTATATCAACTAGCACATCGAGGTTTACTTCATGAATGTCTTCCAAGGCATGAGGTCAGGGGTGCTGGACACACTCCATGTCAGCTCGTAGGCATCTGATTTCTTCTAGGCATCCACAATGTAATAGCCTGTCAGGGAATATTACACAGGTGAAGCCAGCGAACCAAAAAATGAACGAGTAGTGGCTTTCATTATGGAAATGAGGATGTAGCACACTTCATCTGGGTCCTGAGAGATGACTGTGGCATCTTTAGTGATGACATACTGGAGATCATCTTGCTCCCTGATTCGCCTGTCTGTCTTTACACCGAACAGTTTATGGGGTCAGAGGCTGTTTACTGGTCGGCTGAAACGGTGCAGCTTCTTGTTCACGTCTGGCCGAGCTGTTTTAATTGCCTATGCAGATAAGCAGATTATAATTGCTACCACTCGTGAAGAAATACAGGTGAAGCAGGCAGTTCACTGGAGGCTTGCACAGTTTGAGCTATACCACTGTTGTCAGAGTGAGCCCGGTCATTACAGTCCATAATGATATCTGGGAACAAGTCATTGTGGTCCAAGTGGTCTGGGGGCATTACAGAGTTAACATCCATCAAATGTTTGCCGCTTGCATCAGTGAAGCCAGATCAAATCCAATCAGCTCTTTGGGAAATCAAAAGATGCTGACTCATTTTCTGCTTTGACTTACAACTACTGCAACCGTAAGTGGCAGTAGCAGTACAGAACAGTAATCACTCATTAAGCAGTAGTCACTGACTCAGATGACCCGCTCTGTATCAGCACTGCAGCTCTGGGAGGTTTACCACATACTAACCTGGCATGATGCTTTGCAGTTGTGAAGGTTATTACATGGTATCCTGCTCTCCATCTGTCTGACTCTGAGCACTCAGTCTGAGGGGCTGGGCTATTCTTAGACTGTTTTGTCAAATGTTTGTTCAGAGTGTATCCCAAACTGTGAATGAATGATGCATGACGATAGCTTGTGGGAACAGATGCTGAGTTATCAACAATAATAAACTTATTTCTGGCACTGTCTTCAAAACCTCTTTTGTGAGATAAGTTGACACTGTCCTGCGATTCACAATGTGACTGCATGGAAGGAGATATCCACTAAATGTAAGGAGTTTGATTCCTATATGCAGTTTGCATGCATTTACTGTCGTTTACGGTATCGTATTGAAAAAATACAGATGATTTGATCTGCGAAAATGTAACGTTCAGGTAAATGTAAATGGTTAAGAATTGCTAATACATAACCTCGGTGTAATCTAGCAAATTTTAAGACATCTTTTAAGACAATTATTTGATCACAGCAGCTGAGTCAACATGTCATTTTGAAATGAAACAACTAAAAACACCATTCATTAGAAGGTAACACAAATGCACATTAGACAGGGTTTCTATATGCGGATTAATGCTTTGAAAATACTTTAATAACACATATCCAGGAGATAGATTCTGCCAGGATTTGGAGCCAGCATGAAGTTAAGAACAAACCACATAGCATCAATCATTTGGAGCAAGAGGAACAACCGTTTGAGGTGGAGGAGCGAGGAGGCAAAACGTCAAATGAACTAATTAGAAAACAGCAAAGCACCCCCTGGGAGAGGATTCCTGATGAGTCAATGTGTGCTGCCACAATGCAGCTCTAACAATATTTCACTCAGGATGTCCAAGGTGACAGTTTCCATCCTCTTGGTCATCAGATAAGGTGACCAAGAGGATTTATGCGAGCCACACACGGGTACAGACAGTAATACAGATGGCAATCTATTCCGCTACTGGAGCAAGACAGATAGATTTGATGCATGTGTGTGCATTTGAGTTGTTCCTATTTGTACCTGTCTTTGCTGAGAAAGCAAAAATAATTGCCTGGAAATGGGTATGTTTTAGGTGGGAAAAATTTCCAGAATTTACAGGTTTGTCTTGCCTTGAGAAATTAAAAGATTCACCACAAAAGGAAAATTCTGCTGCCCCCCCCATGCCAGCTGAAACTCTATTTAACTAATCACACTTCATCCCACTCCCAAATAACATAAGTTCATGGATCACAATATTAAGAGGTCCAAAAAGGACATATCAAGCTACCCTAAACACCTCAATATAGTCGGTATAATTGGAGTATTTTGCACCAAATGTTCTAGCTCACTGACATTTCCTCAATTTGTTTATTTTCCTGATAATGACAACGGTTGTATGCCTTGACATGTCGTCTTGCCTTGCCATGGCAAGACGACATGTCATGGTTCCAGTCACTCACTGTGCTGCCGTAAACAGAGCATAAACACCTCATTAAAACTATGTAAAATCAGAATGATACTGACCAAATTGATAACAAACATTTATGCATATGAAATGCATTATTTCTACTTTGCTAAGAGTGGTGCTCAAAATAATTCCCAAGCATGAGTGCATGACTGCATGTGTGTATTGATCTTTTCGGCTGTGAATGTGTCCTTGCATGCTTGTTTGAGTAGGTGTGCCTCCATCTAACAGCAGCACCCAACTGCAGAGCAGTGGTGCTGTGCCTGCTTGGAGAGGCTGGCACCCAGTCAAACCAAAAAAAGCAGTATGTGCGACAGGCTATTGCTGAGAAGGTCACACTTGTAATTACCAGGGAGAAAGAGATTCTGAATACTGACTCTCAGCAGTTCCATTTACATGTGAACACAGGCTCATTCCAAAGGTGAAATACTGCAGGAAACATCATGAACTCTGCACTACTTAGCCTCATTAAAATTTGATAACGTCCCAATCACAATAGCACGTAAAACATAATATTGCCAACGGTTGTTCAGAAAATTTTAATTCAGCCAACACCAACACATACAGCTAATGCATGCAGTGTGGTCACTTCATATATGTTCGACAAACATTTATGAACTGAATGGTTATGAACTGTCCAGTTCTCTAGTCACTTATTAGACTACAATGTGTTTAACATTATATGAAAATGTCCTTAACCCAAAGGCACATGGAGTACAAAAATGGGCTACTGAGAGATTATAATGGGTCTTGACATTTTTCTGAGAGAATAACTGCTGGTTTTATATTGAGCTACTAGCTATGCCATTCTACACTAGTATCCACAAATCTCTATAATGCAAAATAGGCTGAACAAAAATACATTTCAATACTGTCAAGTTCGCTTATGCAATGTTATGAAGATAAAATGTTTCCAGACAAGAATAATAAAAAATGCAAACCCTCGAGGAGAAAGTCTGAAACTAACTTCTATATTCTCTTTATCTCTGCAGGACCTCTGGTGAGTTGAAAAAGGCCAAGGCGGAGACAGATATGCTGAGGAAGTGGACAGAGCAGCAGCTCCATAGCTCTGCTCAGACACATGCACAGGGCAGCCAGCAGCTCCGCTCACTGCTGCAGGACAGAATGGTACAGCAGCTGTCTGACTGACCCAGTGGTGAAATTATGGCTCTACTGATGAAACCAAACCTAATTTCCTCCTGGAGTTTTCAGAATATTATGCAAAATTACTTTACTTATCTCAACACTAATATTGTCTGCAGTTTTTTTTTCCATGCCTTGTCAATCAGCCAATCGAGTTATGCAAGAGACAACTTATTGAAGATGATGATTAAAAGTGCTGTGGACAATCACACCTTTTGTAGATGTGAGTCAGGACAAAACTGTTTTCAAGTTGGAAAAGTGTGTCTTTGAGATCTAGGGTACTGCATGTGGGTGTGTGTGGCTGAGTGTTGGTGAACACACTTGTGCATACATGTATCTATCTGTCTGTATTTAGTCCGAGGCAGAGTCCAGATTAGCTGAGGGGCTGCATGCTCTGGAGGCCCGGGTGGAGCGCTTTGAAGTTGAGCAGAACCAGGCCGAGCACAGCCAGGCACAGCAGCTGAAACGCTCTGAGACCAAACTCAGCAGCAGAATGAGCTCACTGGAGAGCAGCCTTCACCAGGAGCTGCAGCTGCTCAAACAGGACTATCACAAAGGTGGGCCGTCCCCATCAGCTGCTCCCTGTCAGCGATGAATAAATACTGTATGTGCATACCATAATGTACGTTGACATATATGTTGAAAAATGCTGAAAAAATGATGAGTTACACAAGAAGAAAAGAGGAGAGAGAGAGAGAGGGAGGGGAGAACTATAAAAGCGTTTGCATGCCGTCCTTATTATATTTGGTGAAAAAGCTTTCAGCTAAGCTGCTCCAGTAATTTGACAGTAGCTTCAAGCTTTTTTTTTTTTTTTTTTTTTTACTTTTCACTGAACTGATCTTAAGGTCATCTTTTTAAGGGCTCCCTTGCAAACAACTTTGTGATTCTAAAAGGGATTATTTCCTGGTGAACAAACTAGCAAGCAAACCAACAAACCAACCAAAAACCAACCAACCAAATAAATAAATACTTAGAGAACCTTTCCAATTCATAGCTACAGTCTACTACGTCTTCAGCACAGAATATGTAAGACAGTGACAACATTTCTTTTAAATAGTGTTATCATGTAATGTGAGTGAGCTTTATTCATTGTCTTAATTTACAACCCATTTACATACCTAACACACAGCAGTCCTCTGTCATTGGCCATCTAGAAGAATAATCAACTGATTATCAAAGAGCAAATATAATGTGGAATCATAACCACCCAAAAAATGTCAAGTGATTGAGGACAGGAGCTACCTGGTGAAGACAGCTATCGCATCATTTTCTGCCAAACATTAAGAGCGAGAACGTAGCTTGGGAAATGTTAGTTCACCAAGAGAGTTAACATGGCAATTTCTTTCTTCATTATCAGTTTACTAATACATGTTTCATTGATTTGAGTAGATATTAGAAACAAAATGACTAAAAATTACTAAAGTCAAAAAATACCTACAATCCTGTGTCTGGTGGTAAAGTGACTAAATCACAAAAATCACTACCAACAGATGTTACATGCATCTGGAGGACTGCGCACAAAAGGCTAATCCACTTGGCCAAGAGGCTAAATGAGGAAGCTGTCTCTCTTAAGAATTTTTCCCCAAAAAACACAAGCCGGCACCTCTGCTGTGCTTAATCTCAAGCCAAAGGAAGAGAACAGATTTTGACTTTATTATGAATGCTTGACTAAGCACTGCATTACTTGGGGCAAGGTTGCACTGTGTATAACTGTTAGTCTGAAATAGATGGGTCATCTACAGGTCACCCAAATCAAGTATATTAAAAGCAAAGGACATCCAAAGCAACTTTAATGTGCATCGTCATCAGAGTCGATGACCAAACAAAAACAGTAAAACAACAAATTGACTAACATAGCAGGCTTTTCATACAGTAGCCTCTGGAGAGCTGGTGTGAGCTCTCTCCATGTTGATAAGTCATGCGATAGGGCACGGGAATACAGCTGCCCCACTCTGCATCGAGCTGCCAATAAGTTCCATCCCCATATCATTTCCCCAGAGCCCTGGCACTGGATCCCAAACCTTCCCCCTCTTTCTGTCTGGCTCGCGATGCGGCTCTTAAAAAGTATCGACAAATAGAGAAGACATAAAGGCTCGCTCAGTAAATAAAGGCAAGAGAAAACTGGCCTATGAATCTAATCTCAGCCTCCACTCTCGGTGTTACAGAGTCATCCATCCTTCTATGCTTCAGTCGGTGTAGAAAGAATAGATGGAAGCAGACGGTATGAGACGGGAGATAAATATTGTATAATAGATGAGGGCTGTAAATATTAGACACGAGTCAGGCAGAGTGAGAAGAAAGAGAGAGAGATCAAATAGTCATTCTACAGAGAAGTTTACCCTTCCATCTCACAGCCACTATTGCATCTTAGGCACCAAAAATATAAGCAAAAAGGGAATAACTTTGCCATTTTGATCCTTAGGTAGCATGCAGGTAAACTGGGGCTTGCATTTGTTATGCCTAACACCAAAACCTAATGATAGCAGGCAGATAATGGAGAAGTTTCATGTTGATACAAGATTAGGACAACATGGGAATCTAAGCTTTGCAAACAGGTTGTGGGGACATGAAGGGAGAAAGAAAGATGAGACAGAGAAGAACCACTGAGCGCTTAAACATTGCACACCCAGATCAAGCACCAGCAGATCACTCAAAAAGGAGAGCGCACAGCTGAATCATGTCAAGACATCACTTCAAGCAAGCCTGACAAGAGTATATGTCAGGCAAGATAACACTGATCACATGTGCATAAATGACCATTGAAACTTACATAAAATAACAATCAGCCCAGCCAGAAAGCACAGTAAATAACTGTCCTTACCTTTCAAAAGTAAAGGAAAGCTTCGTTTCTGAGTTGTTTAGTGACTGTGGTGCTGCTGCCTTCCTGGGAGTTCTCTTGCTGTAACAGGCCTGTTCCCAAATCTGAGACCCTTGGCATCACTGGACACTGCAGCATTATGTGGCATAATGTGAGAGGAGAGATTTGAGAGGTCATTACATGCCCAGAAATATTATTCAAAGTGAGGATTTTTTTCTTCCAGAAAATCTTTTTACATGCTTAGACCCCATGAAATGGACTCAAGGTTTGATGTATTTCCTGTTGAAACAGGATGTTTGGGCAGGACATAGTACAAGGAAGGATCATTCACAAGTGTAAACCAATAGGACAGACCAAGACCTAACCCTAAACCAATAGGAGACCAGTTTGTCAGAGACACAATTTTATCTGAAGTGATAGGTGGATTAGAGAGGATTGATTTACAGGAAGTAGGAGTCATGTGAGATCATTTCAAAGGGACTAATGGGGGACTAATAATAATTTATTCCAACAGCAGTGTGTGAATGCACCTTTTTAAGCACCTGCCCATTGGCTAATGTTTTGACTCACAGTAATGGATTAGTGTCCTTACTTCCTACTCTTTAATTTGTGCTTCATTCATTCCCTTATTTTTCCCAGCAGACACAATTTCTCGGTTTTTCTTCTGTATACCCACTCTCTCTTTGGACAGGGTTCAAGTCTGTCCATGATGCCATTGAGTCCCTGAGGCAGATTGGTGAGATCAAATCCCGTCTGGACAAGGAGAAGCTTGAGAAAGACATCAGACATATCCGCAGCAAGGTGGTGGCACACAGGGACCTGAAGCATTAAAAACAGAAGACGAGCTCCATTTCACCCTTACACCCATTTGCTTGCAGCAGCAGTTTTAGCCATGCTCTGCTAAACACTAACCACAAGACTTTTAGCAGTAATATATGAGATTCACACACAAATGTCATTCTATAGTGTTGCATCGCATGCCCGCTTCTAACTTGTGTGTGTCCATGAACTTGTGCATCACATGCCTAAAAATTTTCAAGCTATAAAACAATTGAATATATTCTGTTTTCATCCCCTTTGAAAAGCAAATAAAACTGCATGGTTCATAGAATAGAACACAATTTCATTTTTTAGTTTATGTCACACAGCTCTTCTTGAACAAAATTGTGTCACCTCCACACTTTTCAGTTTCATTCATGATTGCCCAAGACTTGTTTTGAGACGACGAAAAATCTGCAAACTAAAAGGGGACATTTGTTCCTTCAGTATGTAACATATAATTCCTCACAGAAACATAAATGCAGCTGCCAACTCTGAATTCTTTGAACTAAAAAACAAGTGAGAAATTAAATAGTCCACTATTTTAACCTTTGTTGGATGCAGAATTCACCAGTGATGTTCCTTGATAAATTCACTATTGATCATTTAAGCAGAAATGAGAGGCAGGAGTTTTCCAGTGATAACATTGTTACATGACCCTTTGCTGTTCTAAAATTTCTATTATTGACTGCCTTGAGAGGCTTGTTGTTTTTACAAAACAGCAGTACCACTCCATCACATTAAAAACATATTCAATAGGCTACATGTCTAATCAGTGATAATTCCATAAAATTATTCTTTCACAAAGCAATACAGCTCTTGAATAGGAGCTACATTAATTCGCTACTATCTGACAAAACACCTCCGGTTCGTGTGAGAGAAATTATTTCCAGTTGGTGCATTAATCCCACAAGCGTGCGATATATTTTTTTCGGTATTTTGTACTGCCTTCTTGGTGGCTGGGCCAGTCAGAGCTGGGAACCCGACATATCAAAAATAGTCCCTTTGGTTTACTTATGATAGCAGTTTTACCTAAATGTCACTGTAAATGTTTTCTGATTTGAAAAATCAAAATGCCGAAACCCGGGATCGAACCAGGGACCTTTAGATCTTCAGTCTAACGCTCTCCCAACTGAGCTATTTCGGCGTGGAGACTCCCCCTCCTGTAGCTTGTGACAAGTGGAGACCACCTGGTGAAGACTGACGTAGGGGAATACAAGCCAGTGCAAGTCGCAAACTCGTCACCTTTTGCGTCTGATAAGCTCCGCAATGTAACAGCCTAAAGTGGGCCTTTAAAAGCTACTTATGCTAAATGTATATTTCACATTTTATGTCGACTGTGTGTTATGATCCCAACATATTTGCCTAATTAGCAGCTTGGACCGTTACAACATTACAGACCAAAATATGTCCGCCGTGAGGTCAAAGCTACTGAAAACTGAAAAATAATGCTAATAAATAGTTTCATTTTCTCCGTGTCCAAGTGTAACACCTGAGACGCGCTTACCTGAGAGGAAATGTTTGCTGCAAAGCCAAGACGTTTTACTAATTTGGCAGGTAGC
Source organism: Myripristis murdjan (assembly GCF_902150065.1). Taxonomy (NCBI): domain Eukaryota; kingdom Metazoa; phylum Chordata; class Actinopteri; order Holocentriformes; family Holocentridae; genus Myripristis; species Myripristis murdjan. The sequence goes on along the minus strand of NC_043988.1, from coordinate 14,230,132 downwards.
CGAGCTAAAATTAATTGTTAGCCACTGATTTCACCTGCTAGCCAAAGTTTTTCAGTGGGCAAAATGAGAAAAAAAACAAAAAAACTCTGGGTTCCCATTTAGGGCTCTGATCGTCTTGAAAGTTTGGCAACGGGAATCGTGACCATGGATCATGGCGCGCCACCTACCGGCCAGTAGATGTAAACAAAAGTGACAAGTATATGTGCTGATAGACAGACAGACAGGCAAGCAGGCAGGCAGGCAGGCAGTACGGTCATAGAAAATAAAGTCCCAACACTTTACAAACTGAGAACTACCGACACTGTAGGGTAGGCCGACATTTCCACAGGAACATCATAGTAACATTGTCCGATTGCTTGTTGCTGTTGTTTTTTTTATTTATAAATATTACACGGTGGCGTGGTTTGACTCCGGCCACGTTCATTATTCTCTCTGTGTGTGATGTGGTAATGTAATAATGAGTATGTGACATCGTTAGTCAACGGCGTACATCAGTTTTTTCATACAATTAAAATTTTTCCAAAAGCCATGTTGGCCAGTACGGGGATCGAACCCGCGACCTTGGCGTTATTAGCACCACGCTCTAACCAACTGAGCTAACCGGCCCGTGTGGAGCCACCGACCGATATTTAAGAATTAGAAGGTGATATTTTCGTGACATATGGACTACTTATAAAAGCAAACAAACAAAGAAAATAACAAACAAACAGGAAAATACAGCTAAAGCACAAACTTCTACTAAGCACCACTTTTTATTTGTATGTTGTTTGTCTCTTGTTTGTCTGTAACCTTGAGCATTAGTTTAACTTATGTTTGCGTATTCAAATGATCTTTGTTTAGGTGAGATTCTGTAAATCAGGCCTCTTGGGCTTTTTCATTCTCACCTGCACAAATTGCTTCTTTTAATTTGTTGTTTTGTTCTTCTCTTTTGTTGTATTGTGTAAATAAAATCTAAAATAAATAAATAAATAAAAAGTTTCTTGACTCTTAATTTAAAAACTTAACTTTCGATATCGCTTAACCCAGCCTACTGTGTGAAAGGAAAGTGAAAGCTGTGAGGGGACAGAGAGAAGAACACTCATCGCGAAGGTAAGATTAGTTCTTACTAAATTAACTCATATTTTTTCCCCAAATGTTTAACACACTGTGGTCATGTGTTGAATACAGTTGGTAATGCAGGAATCATGTATGAGTAAAAGCTATAAATCTAGTCAACATTAGTTAGATGCTTTTGTAGGCTGCCTCAGGTATGAAATATGTAGCCTATAGGCCAGCGTGCGACCTAGCCAGTGCAAATCTTTTCGAAAATAGATAAACAAATAAAATCCGATTTGCGTTAAGGAAGATCACCGACTAGTAGTTTACAACTAGTTTACCCACGGCAAACAGGGATGACAGGAATATTGACCACGAATAAAGCAATGAGCTGTTCTCGGCCAAAGTTCCTTTAAGACATTTCCTCATTGATTAGCTACATTTAGTTTAAGTTCAGGCTTATAAGGCAATGTCACCTGTCATTCGCCATTACAAACGACACTATTCACTACCCCCACAACTGGTAGATTCACTGATACATGATGAATGTCGTGAGTAAGGCCTTCCTCAGTCGTAATATTAATGGAGACCAGACTGACTCGTCATTACAGAATGCAGACTCCACTAATTGGCCTTCAAAAATAACTAAGCAAGGGTACCTTTATTTTAATACACTGTAAATAATACTCTGGCATTTGGAATGTGTGGGACACATGCTCCTTTGAAAGTATTGTGTGAATCATTTGAAATTTGGTTTAAATGATAAATAAAAAGTTAACCCTTTAAAGTAATATTTTTTGTAACTATGAGTTATGACAGAAACAATACAAGGAAATAGTTTTAAAGGTCATAGTCCCCTAACAAGAGTTTAGATTTGAGGTCAACAGAAATGACACCTCTAACTGCAAGTAAAAAAAACAAACAAACCAAAAAAAAAAACACTCCTTCTCTGTACTAACATGATGTCATTTTTCTCTGTTTTCTTTCCTCGTCCAGTTGCTGCTCATTGGCTTTGCAAGGCAGAACAGCAGCCTTCATTATTCTTCTGCTGCAGGATGTCGGTGTCATTCTTTGGCTGGGAGGTGACTTACGATGATGCCTCTCATCGTGGGGAGCTGGGAGAGTCACAGGAGCCCAAAGACAAAGGTGTCTACACCATGTACCATGGCACCAGTGTTGCCGCCGCAAAAACAATCATTACCAGCGGCTTTCAGCAGTCAACAAAAGGCATGCTGGGAAAGGGGGTGTACGTCAGTCGCAATCAGAAAAAGGCTGAGCGTTACCCACTAAATTCTAACCCAAATGATCGCGTGGTTCTGGAGCTGCGTGTGCATGTTGGCCGTGTCAAGCGCATCGACAAGGACAATCATCCCATGCAGTACACCTGGAATGCAAACGGCTACGATACTGCCTGGGTGCCCCCGAAGTGCGGCATGATGTCTGTACCAAGCGGTCTTGAAGAGGACTGTGTGTTTGACCCCAGTAGAGTGGAGGTCACAGGCATTGCTCGGGCAGCAGACGGCAACATACAGACACAACTGCAACAGCTCATAGCAAAAAACCCCAGACGACCCTGGAAAGGAAAGGGAGATGCGCATGGCAGTGGCAATAGTGGTGTGTGTCCACTGTGCAAGAGAAAGATCTTGCAGGGTCACACACACACCACACAGCAGTGCTGGGGTTGTGGACAAAACATCTGCATCCTGATGACCAAGCACGTCTGTCCTGCCACCGCCTGAGAGGATGCACAAGTGAGGACATGTAGCTTTAAAGAGGGTGGGATTATAAAAGAGGATGGAGATTCATGGCTTCAGTAGGTGTTATAAGTAGGGTGGAGGGAAACAAAAAAAGGGGTTAGGTTGTACTACCTTGGAAACAGGACCCATCAGGCCCATCTTTTCCATTTCAGACTTCCTTTCTCCTCCAGATACAGTAGTAGCTGCAAGTGGTGCAATCTGATACAAGGGTTTATTATTGTACAGGAATCTACTTTGATCTACAAATTCTTGTCTATAAAGTGAACCATTAAAGATGTCAATGATGCATTTGTATCCACTGTAAAGTTCAAGTACACTTATCTACTGCATTAGCTTTGTAATCGCACGATATGATCATGTGTAATCAAGAGGAAACAATTTTTTATAATTTGAGTAAAATGCATTTATTCCAGTTTGGCTGTGGAGTTATTTTGTGTGAAGTCATGCTCTGAAACATTTATTCCTGCTTTTATTTGCTGAATTATAAATACAATGTATAGCTCTGAAGCCAATAATTTCCATTTCAATGAAATCATCAGACCATATTTATTACCATCCAGTGGACCCCATTATCCTGTATTCAGCTGTAATCTGATGTTTTCACTTCAGTGAACAGTCAAAATGATGCCATATTTAGTTAAGAATGCTGAGAGTCAATGAATGAATGTTGAATGTAATGCTTTTAGCAGGCTTTGAATAAATTCATAAACTATTTTTTGTGTGGAGGCAGTTGCAGGCTTGGTAGGGTATTGCCTGTCAGGTCTGTGTAGTGAGGGTTCAGGAGGATGAGGCGCTGAGCAGTGAATAAAACTCCAGCAATCTCTGATCTCTGTTAATTTTGGCATGTTCCAACAGGCGCTGCAACAACAGGATAGACAATATGTTTAGAAACAAAGTAGGATGAAATTAAACCAACAACACAGACAAGTTTTGAAATTAGAGGTGTCATCAGTCTGGCTTTCAATCTTGCTATTAATGTTTAATTAATAGTTTCGTTTTTACATATTTGTGATGATATTCAGCTATTATCACTGTTCTAGTCCCTATTCTCATTGCACGAGAAAGTCCATTAACACATCCATGATAAATAAATAATTGAGTCAAATGGGTGTGCTGATAGCAAAAGCACAAATGCAAACAGTGGGGTTCAAGACACCAACTCAAATCTCTTTGTTCTGTAGGAAAAAAGAGGCCTAACTACAGCCAATTCTACAAAGAAATGGTTTGTGTGTGTAAAAATGGTTTCAGTGTGGGTATGAACTGACTGCATACTCACATCCATCAGCTCCTGGTCATTTTTGGCATGTAGATGTCTGAGGAGGTACCAGCTGGCTACCTGCATTACTGTGACAGGGACGTCCCCAGAGGGGACAGACACCAGCCTCTCCAACAAACGCCTGGTTTCCCTGGAGAAGACACACACGGAAACAGGAGAAGGAGTAAAATGATTCCGGTGTTCAGAGAGGATGGGACGACTGCCAAAGACACCAGACAATCCTTCGCCATATCCCGACGGGCAGGATTATTTGTTGTCCAAGCCCATGTTCCATTTTCCAGTCTGCCTGACTGTGGAATACACAGTCTCTTGTGAACATGTGAATACAACATGCAAGGCCTGTGTAAGAGTGTAGAGCATGTTCATGAAACGACAAAGAAATGAGATCAACTTAAATCCAGCATACTCCTGTGTTGATGCAAATGACAGCCACAACAGCTTTGTTTATGTGTTATGAAAACCTGTGGCATGAAAGTTGGCATGACTTGTTGTCTATACTGTAACTGGCTGTGAACAAAATACTTTTCACCTTTTGAAGACAACTGGGGTTACACTCATTTTCAAATGTGCTGAGATTTCAAAGGATTTAAAAAGCCATTAACAAGAATAGAAACATAAAAGGTAAAGAACTGATACTCCACATTAGTCCGCATTTATTCTGCCTACTTTTCATTATTAGTGTTCTCAAATAAAATCAACAGACTGCAAATCTTGTCTCTGACACGCAAGGGCCTTTCATACTATGATTATCCTTGCCACGGGTGTTTAAGCAGTACCTCTCCAGCCATTAGCTTGTTCTTCTAGATTGCTCTGCAGTTTTAAGTGTATAAACAGAGGCATGAATCTTAACAGTTTCAGGTATCTTACCATCTGTGTGGTCACTTAAGAGAAGATAACACTTCTCTGAAGATAGAACATTTGCATACCCACCCAGAACCACACATCTCGCATGTGCATCTGTGGACTATTTGCAGCAGGGGAAAGAGCACAGTATCACAAGCACTGACCTAGCTGTCATCTTGGTGGCAAACTGCAGCAGTGCCTGGAAGAGAAGGGCCATAGGGGATGAGCCCAGCTTCAGCACTTCAGTGGTGGCTTCCAGCACAAGGTCCTTCCAGTCATTACCTGGGACACCAGCCTGAGAGATCATAACCACAGAGAGTTGAGGATAAAAACTGTCTGCGGAGAAAATTCTAATCTCAAAGTCCAAATTGAGATCTGTTCATCTTGGTTAAACCTGATAAAAATAGATGTGACAAACAGACAGAGCAAGAAAAGTAAAAATAAACCTTGAAGCTCTAGCCTCATTAAATGAAATGAAACAGCAATACTGCAAGTGCACACAGTCACAAGGTGTTTGCTAAAAAGGCACACAAACCTAGGACTACATTGAGTGTTGACAACTGGTCTCAGAGGAGCAGTGCCTGCAATCAAAATAAGATGATAGCTACAGATCTAGCAAAACCTCAAATAAAAAGAAGAAATGTCTTTCATTGTGTATGTTGGTATGCTACTATGAGTTTCAGGTGTGGACTAAAAACACATGATCTCCAGTTAAATCACAAAGGCTGTGCTCTTGTCCTGTTTGAATTTCCAGCTGGCCTTGGCTGCTGATCCTATAATTTCACCTTGGGATATTTACCCATCTCTCATCTTCTCTACCTTGTTGCGGCGCATGAGACATGATGCCCTGCTGTTTGTGATTACCATACTGCTGTAGAGTGTATGTGTGTGTGTGTGTGTGTGTGTGTGTGTGTATGTGTGTGTGTGTGTGTGTGTGTGTGTGTGTGTCTCGTCATATAATTCAGCTGAGCCTGTTCCAATGAAGAGCCTGTTAGTTAGTTAATAGCCTCATTACTCATCACTGCTAAAACATCCCCATGACTGTCAGGGCTGATCAGGACTGCTTTGGATCTACAGGACATCCAGGCTGTATCCTATACAGAAACTCACCATGCAGGATCCTAAGGCCAGCAGGGCCAGTCGAAGCAGGATGGCTACCTGGCTGCTGTGCATGCCCAACTGTGAAGCAAGCTGCAGGCTCTGTCTGTAAGCCGTGACTGCCTGGACCAGCAGGCCCTGGCTACGATACACCTCAGCCAGCCACTGGGGGATGGACAACGGTGGGGTGAGTGGGAAAGGAGAGACAATAGGAGATGAGGAAAGTGAGAGAAGAAGTGAAGGGAAGCAGAATGTCTGGCAAGGTGGTACAGTCAAATAATGAGGATAAAAGCTACAAAGCTAAGTTGCCTCCTTTTTTGTCAAACATTGATGAGATTACAGTTGCATAATCACTGATTAAAATTAAAAACAACTTCCGGTTTTTACATCTATATTTGTAGCAAACACAGATATAAGATGTTGCAATATGTTCAGTTGGTGGTATGATTCAATATATGACAGTAGTTCCAGAATACATTACTGTAGTATTTACACAAATTAATTTAAAGGTGCCCCTCCCATGTCTGTCCCGTCCTGTGTGTGTATATGTATGTATGCTTGCTGCCTTCTTGGCCAGGCCTTGCTCGTAAAAGAGATTTTTTATCTCAAGCAATTTTTGCCTGGTAAAATAAAGGTTTAAATAAAAAATAAATAAATAAAGGTGCACTGAGCAAAACTACAGATGGTCCACTGAAGTGAGAGCCCTTTAAACACAACTGACAAAAACATAATGTATAACACATTAAGCACCTAATCTGTCAGTGAGATGGTCCAGTGATCAAATTACATTTCATATACAGCAACAAAGTGATGGGAAATATTGAGGCTAGGTGACTTTCTTTTTTCTTTTCTTTTTCATTCAGGTTTTAGTGACAGCATGGCCAGTAGCCTGCTACCCTGGCATGAAACTGCTGAGTGCATGGTGATTCTGGTATTTTGTTATCCCTATATATTTTCAGATTTGATTATCACTATGTGATATTACTATGCTACCGCATATTAGTCAACTCTACAATGCATATTGTATGATTTCTGTAGCATATTTATTTAGTCATGAATGATGTTTAAAATCTGCTACAATATCTGAGTCTAAAAAGAGAGACTACAGTCTCTGTGTTGCCTCCTTCCTGCTGGCGGCAGATGTTTGATGTCAAGTGCACAAATCTAAAATCTCAACCAAAGCACAGCAATGGTTTTCATTAGTCCAGTCTCTCAGCAGGAGAAAGAAACACAGCAGTGTTTTGTTTCAGAGAGAGGCAGAGCCATTTAGTGATTTCAATACTAGATGACCTCAACCTTTTATAACAAAAACTGCTCCAGCAACAAAAGCCACTTTAGTATTTTCAAGCCTCTCTCTATGGAGATATAATTGAGTTTGGTTGGTTTGGCTGTTCGCACTGTGTCAGTGGTAATAATGAGGTTTAGCACTCTTTAGCATTTTAAACCACTCAACAACTGATGCTTGAAATGAAACAATGATTGTTCATCAGTAATTTATAACAATCCAAGACACTAATGGTTTCAAATGATGGAGGATCCCCTTACATGCCATGCTCCAAGGTTGGTGGGGTTAACCATGACAGCGCTGCTGAGCTGCTCCAGCACGGAGTCTGGGAGGGCAGTACCACCACTGGCCAAGAGGAGGCGCTGACACTGCACCTGTCTCAGCAACAGTACTACCGCAGGGTGTTCTGGGGAAACACTCAGCACCTGGGCCAAAACAAGGAGAGTATTACGAAGGTAACAATGGATGGGTGAGGACAAGGAGAAGTCAAATCTTCCTGTTTTTAACCACACATGTAGCCTACACAGAAATGTCCATTTCTGAAGATAAATTGGGACAAGACAGAGGAGGAGATAGAGACCAATGATCTATAAAAAAAAACAAAAAACAGACAGAGTACATTATATTACGAGTATATTAAAGATCAGTGATAGAGACCCCTGAACTGAAGATATGGAAGCAATAGTTTTTCCCTTTCAGTGAAAAACCCATACAGTTTCTCCCTCACCTGCACATGTAATTTATATTCTTTTATTATGTAACATAACTTTTAAAATGTGCAAATAACCAAACAAAAAGGCAGTACTGCTCTGTGTCAGTGCAACACTTTGGCTTGATGTATTTTTTTGTATGTATCTGCATCATAACGCAACTGCCAACACAGATACACTTCCCTGCAGTCAGTGCCTGCTGTAGTAAGCTATACTTTTGTAGTGTGTGTGAGTGTGTGTGCATGTTTGTTCTCTACCTTTGAGCAGAGGGCCTCAGCTTGCTCCAGCTGTCCTCCCAGCATGAGACCAGTCACTGCCTGCTGCAGTACCCAACCTTCCAGAGCCTGGGCTAGAGGGTGCTCTATGTCCACTACGCTACGCACTGGGATACAGAGGGGAGGCAGTTACATGCACAAATACTTAATATACTAACCACAGTAAAACACACATAGAAACACACACAGTCCTGACCTTTCTCAGAGACCACTGACATCAGGGTCTGCTCTAATCCTTGTCTGAGAGGTGCAGAGCCAGAGAGGAAGCCGGAAGTGTTTTCTGTGTGACAGGCAGCCATTAATCCCGCCCATGCCGCAGGGTCGTCTGAAAGGAGAGAGGGAATAGGAGAATCAGATATGGGTACACACTACTACTTTGCTTAAGTGGCATTCACTGAATACGGACACTGTAGAATCAGAACAATACAATTCTGCTGAATATAAACATACTTTTCGCGGCAAGAATTTTCATTTCACAAATCTGCTGGACTGGCAAATTATATCCATAGATGACATCATATTATTGTGGTTGAATTCAACATAGTCTGCATTCCAATCATAGTTAATAAAGCTTTAATTATTTCAAGGATAATCAAGTTAATCTGTGCTGCAAAAATGGAAAACTTAATTCTAACTGTGTGTGTGTGTGTGTTTGTGTGTGTGTGAGTGTGTGTGTGTGTGTGTGTGTGCACAAGCCTACCAGGGCAGAGCAGCACAGCTCTCTGCATGGTCCTCAGTGCGTTCCTGTGGCTGTCCTCTCTTGAGTGTCTCCCACTAGCCACCTGGTTCACGCCACTGTACAACAATGCCCTCTGCAGACACACGCAAGTAACATCAGGTCAGTGCCAGGCACAAACACTGGCAGAGATGCATGCTGGGGTATGTAAAAAAAAAAAAAAAAAAAAGTTTGCATTTAGCATTTGGCTCTTGATGTACCTACAATGTAATGCAGATTAAACATGAATGAGGCTGAGGCAAAAGAGCAGACCATCAGACTCTCTAACCAAAATGCAGAAGCAAAGACAACTGTGTGCTAATTTATGATGTTGGAGTTTCATAAGACTCAGAAGGGAGTGCAAAATAAAGGAAGAGTAACATTTCAGCATGACTGTACACTCGTACACATTTACCTTTCCTTGGGTCATGCTAGACAAACAGGCAACATGGCCAGCAACTGCACCACCCTACAACACACAGCAGACAGAAACATGAATAGTGCAGAGTCATAGCCAGTGAAAAATGCTTGTGTGTCCAACAGTATAACAACAGGGCTCAAATATCTGTTTGCAAGAATATTATTATTCTTTCCTAGGCTGGTACTTGGGGAGTTTGTGTTGTGTGTGTTTGTTGTTGTTTTTGTGTGTGTGTGTGTGTGTGTGTGTGTGTGTGTGTGTGTGTGCATGCGTCTATGTGAGTATTCAGGCTTACGTTGGCCTTTTTGGGGCAGTACTGTGGCACCAATCTTGACAGCAGGGCCCACAGAGATGGGTTGCCTGGATTGCTGCAAAGAAGACAAAGTAAGCAAAATAGCATACAGGTCAAAACCCGTAACAAAATGTGCACCTAAAATAAACATTTTCTGTTAATCTCATGTGTAACTGTATGTTACATCACTGAAACTTTCAAAGAGGTCTATCACTGTGGAAATTTGTAAGATCAAAACAACATACAGTATGTGACCCAACATGGGAAAAACAGGCACACTGAAAGAATTTCTTATTTCCTTGCATTTAGAGATTTAAAATGGTATATTACATAATACAGATCAAAAAATCGTATTCAAAGTGTTAACTGCTGAATCAAAAGATTTGGTATTTTGATGTAAAACAATGCACAATGACTTCAAACAGGTATCCTGTGATGGTAACTGAGTCTGGTGTATGGTGTTTGGCCACATATGATTTGTTCATACCTACTTATACTATAAGTAAGGTACTCTTAAACAATTAAATCATTCACCTGTGTACAGCTCTGGCAGCCTCTCTCTGCACAGCGCTGTAGTTGCCCTGCAGGGCCAGCAGTGTGCAGGTGAGCAGACATCGCTGCTCCACAGCACTCCCAGTGGCCGCGCCTTGCTTCAGCAGCTCCGTCAGGGCAGCACCAGCAAGCGTAGCGTCCCGGTGGACCAAACCCAGAGCACATAAACACAGCAGAGACCCTGGGATTGGCTCCTTTAACACAGAGCTGCGGAAACAAAAGATATATAACCATGAGCAGACAGACAAATATTTCCTCATGCCAGCAAGCATTAGTCTTGTTTAAGTGTCCCTGAGCAAGATACCGAGTCATTTCCAACTCCAGAGGCGCTGTTATGCAACTGAGAGAATGAAGTCAGAGCACAGAGTTTCACTACATATCATATTATTGTTACATTACATAGATTCAAATGAGGGCAAAGCTATACCTAGTAGAAAAGCAATTATTTCATTTCTCTTCACTAAATCTAATCCTGCACTGTGATTACACAAGAACTGGGTATGGTGAAGGCTAGCCGACCAGTGCAGTTTGAACTGAAAACTGACTGGGGATTTTGGCAAGGTGGAACACCTCAGGCAGTGAATGCCAGCAGATGTACTCACCATTTGAACAGCAGAGTCTTGGCTGAGTCTAAGTTACCCTGCTTGTGCTGCAGCAGGGCTAGAGCTGTCAAAATGTAAGCCTTTTCCTTCTCAGTGGACGCCACAGCCAGGGCTCGCTCATAGGCTGTGTAAAACACACAGAACAGCATATTCGATCAACAAAATACACATTCGGGTCATACTGAAACATAACTTTGTCAATAATGTACAAGTTGAGCGTCCATGATCTATCATATGAGTTTGGCTTCTCACCACTGATGCTCTCTGGGATGAGTCCAGACCTGAAGTAGGCCAGAGCCAGTCCAGCCAGGTCACACAGCTCCTGTAGTGGAGTAGAAGAGTAACACTGCACCGCCTCCTCCCACCGACCTGAGGTGCTGTGGAGGACACAGTGAGATACTTCTATTAAAAACAGCAACCTATTAAAAAGGCTTGAGCATGACACATCAGAAATGTTTCAAGCATTCTACTAACGTATTGACGAGTTCATTTGTAACTAACCGTGTGGGGCAAACCAATTAGATAAATATTTTCAATGATGGTTAACAGTTAATAAGACAGCAGCTTGTTACCATAATGCACGTCCATAGCTGCCCAGCGCAAAAGCCAGTTCCTCTGTAGAGGACATGGACTGAAGCAGCTCAACAGCTCTGAGAAAAGAGAGTTTAGAAAATATATAGTGAATTACAAACACAAATATTACTGCATAATCAAGTTAAGATACACTGGGGCTGATTCATAAAACCTATGAGCCAGTTTAGTGTCATATTATGCCCAGATACAATAATCACGGTGGGGGTGTTTTCTCTTACACAAAAGTGAAATACTCATTTGTTATTATGGATAACATCCCCTGTACAGTCCCTGTACTCCCATGCCTTTCGATAATTTGCATATACTGTGATAGCGATTCATAATAGCACACTGCAAAGCAAAAAATACAACCTCCTCTAGTCACACAGTATATTGAATGAATGGCAATTTTAAATTTTTTTTTTTTTTAAATCAACAGTTAATGTTACACTGTGTCCAAGAGCAGTAATAATGACCGAAACGAATGAAAATGTTAAATAAATATTAGTCACAGACTGGCTTTGAAATTATGATCACTCTGAATGTGGTTAAAAAAAAAACAGTTTAAGTACTGAGTACCATGGCCAACATTTCAACTGCATGATTTTAGCTGCTTTTCAACAGCTCTTCTCTCAAAATTCTGCAAGAGAGAAATTGGCTTGTCCCTGCCATTCTGACACATGGCACTGACACACAGCATGGACAAGGTGCCGAATATGTAAAGCTTAATTAACACGTCGGCTTTGACTGTCTGTCACCTGGGCTGCAACTGAGGATAACACAGCGGTAATGAGGATTTGTCACACTTTTCACAGCTGTGGTAAATTTATGAAGGAGGTAAAATTACCAGGTCACAGACTTTATGTACTGCTGTTTTGTTACCACAGAGTTTTATGAATGAGCCCGATTCTGTTATTGATCAGAGGTGCAATTCACTGCTTTTTTTTTTTTTTTTTTTTTTTTTTTAATCTAAGGAGACCGGCTACAAGAAAGAGATAAAGTCAGTCAGTGTCATTCAGACACACACCTTTGGTAAGCCTGGACAGCCTGCATCTTCAGCTGCAGATGTTCGTTCAGGTAGCCCAGCATAATGAAAGCATCGGGGTCAGACTGGATCCTCTCTACGTTATTAGACACAACAGGACATGTTACGCACTCTCGTTTGTAACACATGACTCATCTACCTAAAGATATTCGTGTACACACCCACGTGCACACAAAGACACACACGCTCTACCTGTGTACTTGGTAAGTGCCACCTGAGCAGCAGAGACAGCGTTCATCTGGACTATGTTGTAGCGGTACAGCTCAGAGTCCCTGTTGCTCTTATCCAGCAGGGTGGCACACACCCAGTAAGCATAGCCCTTCACTCCCTCTGTCTGTGGGTGTGAAAGACATGAAGTTGAGAGGAGAAGTAGATAAGGATGGAAAAAAACAGGAGGGAATGTGGAGTGTGACATAATAGGTGAAAAATCAATTTTTTGTTTCGTCACAGTATCGTCCCTAATGACTTTTTAGTGCTAACATAAGGCTAATAAATGGAGATTAAAGAGAGAGACATGAAGGAAAAATTAAATTCTCACTGGCCAACTAATGAGTGGCAATAACAACAGCAAACACGGTCATTCTAGAAGGTCACCCACATGCGTGCTGAGCTCAGTGGTGTGCCTAAAGAGGTCCATCGTGTCGTAGCTTCCCACTGTTTCTGCAATCAGCGCCTGGTAAGATGACAAAGGGATGATTAAAGATTATCATTTAAAAAGAGGAACAGACAAAACGAAAGGAAAAGATGACTTGGCATTACAGTTTATTCTAATACTACTATTAAATGATTTTTAATCCTGTGTCTTGTCTAAGATGGGGTAAGCACCTGTCCAATCCAGCAGTTGACATAGAGCGGCTCCAAGGACTGAGCAATTTTGAAGGCCTCGTGAGAAAGCTGTGGAATCAGGAGTGCAAGTATTAACTATGAAAAGGTCCAACGTTGATAAAAACAAAAATGATGAGAGAAATCAAATTATTGCATACCTCTATATTTTCCTTCTTCAAATACAGGGCACCAAGGTTGGTCCAGGCAACAACATTCTATTATGGGTTAGGAAGAATAAAATAAAAAACATCAAGCTTTTACCTAGGAATAAAATTCGCCTTCTAACCCTGACCATGACCTCGAGATACTCATTACGTGGCTCACAAGCCATGTGCAGCTCTCACAGCCTTGCTTTGCAACTCACTTTGATCCACTGAAAGAAATATAATAACACATTAAAAATAAAACAAGTACCATGAGTATTTTCCCCTTTGAGCAAGTAAGTGAATTTGCCGTGACATAGCAGCAGAGCAGGGCAAGTTGGCATATTCTGAATTTGAAAGGGAAGTGAGTGTGAGCACTATTGCATTCCCACTTAGCACTGCTATGTGTTGTTACCATGGTATACAAAGTCAAGTGCAGCTATAATACATAGACTTGATATTGGGAAGCAGAAGCATAAGATGGTAATGTGAAAAACAAAATGTAATTTGTTTTTATATGGTTAAAGTCAAAGTGTATCATATTATTGAAAATGAAAAGTACTTGCATAGTGCAGCTGGCAGGGTGGAAATAACATGTGTTCTACAAAGAGCTGAAGAATGTATCACCTCTATGGGTCATAAGTATGAACTGCAATAGTTAAGTCTGGCAGTGACAATTCAAAAAAGTGTGGCTTTAAGTGAAGTCTAAGCAAAAACAATGAGTACCACTGCAACTGTGACCCTACATGCCAATAAATGTGTAATACTTACATTTGCTTCAACTTGTATGGACTTGATGAAGCAATGTTGAGCCAAGGCAAAATTCTCAAGGCCTGGTGTGAGAAAAAAAAGAAATTACAGTAGCCCCTCATTCCTAAATTAATATTTAAATAAATACATCACACAAAATAGGTACACCAGTTGACTTAGTATGTTATTACCTTTGCTCATGGCAATCACTCCCAGGGCATTCCAGTAATTGTGGTTCCCACTGTCCATCATGATCGCCTTTTTAACACACTGAGAAGAAACAAGAAAGCAGGTAAAAGGAAAATAATAATTTTGTAAGCAAACCATGCAAAATAAAATTATCAAATACTTGGTAATCTGGTAAATTCAAGTCTTGCAGAGGTTATAATTAATTCAACAGCAATACAAGACAGTGACAGTTACCTGTTGGGCCTTCTCCAGGAGCTGGACAAGAGAGCTCTGGTCTCCCTCTGCAGGGCAGGGCAGGTTGGCCTGCCGATGGTAGTTGAGTCCTAGGTCATACCAAAGGCTGGGGGCTTCAGGCATCAGCTTTAAAGCACGACCGTAGCACCTATAGACCAGAGACACACTTCTATATCTAGATTCAATCCCAGAACAAGGACTATGACCTTAAAACTTCCACCGCCCATACTATTAATGTTTATGCATGAAAAAGTACCATTTGTCATTGTCCGGGCAAACATCCACTTTGCCAGTGCAACACTGATGCACAGACTTTTAGCATTTTTTACTACATGCATATGTATTTTGAGCTGTGGCCCTGCTGAGGCACAATAATGGAGGGAATTATTAAAATTATTCAAATGAATCTCACCAACTGATTTACTGAACCAGACAGTGCTAGTTTTACCTCTCCGGTTGTGCACTGTATTCAGCGCCCAGAGAAAGCAACTCTTCATTTTTGACACCAAGGTTGTTGATTTGGAAATTTGAAGAAATGAAAAGAATGAATGAATGAATGAAAAGAATGAGAAGTAGATCAATAAAGTTCAGTGTTCATTTTACGCATTGCTTTCTTTGAGATGTCAGCGGATGAGGTAAAAACTAGATAAAGGCTGCCAAGCTATGCAAAACTATCCCTGCATGAAGAAATACAGACAGACATGGAACCTAGGACCAGAAGCAGTCCTGCCATGCCAGCTTTCACCTCAACTTCTGGCTACCCTTCACCTCCTGGTCTCACGGTCTTTACAGCAAATGGTGGCAACTAAGCTGCAAAGTCACAGTGTTAATCAGTCATGCACTATCAAGGTGCTTAAGGCGAAGCTACAGCAACAGGAACATCACATATGACTGCTGGAAACTAGCTCCATGAGACAAAAGCACATTTTTTTTGTGCCTCAGTGACATCAAAGCAATAAATGCAACACACATGTCCCTGATAACACAATCTCTCACAATACATCACATCTCCCAGAACCGAAAACACATATAACCTTCACCATCAACATCAAGGCTGTCTGCAATGCCCAGTGTCTCATCACATGGCCAGTGGCTAAATCCCCCTGGTTCAATCTATTTACCCCAATTTATTGATGACTAAGCTTCATGAGGTGAGGTCAAACAAAGACCGGGGTGTGAGTTACATAAACGTAAAGATTTGTAATTCCTACATTCTCAAAGTCTCATAGATTGGACAAACAGCTGCCGTCTATGCAGCCACAGCCACACTGTGCTGCTGGTAAATGAAATGAAATGCATACACGAAATTTTTAATGTTCTATTTTGCCTCTTCCACAAGCACTCGTAATTTCAGAAAGAGAAACTTGCATCTACACTTCTTCACAGCAGATGCTATTTTCACAGAAGATGCCAAGTGGTTAACTGCAATCTCAAGATTTATATAGCACCTCTGGTATCCTGATTGCCTAAATGTGGCTGAATTGCCCATGAGTTCATTAACATAATAGCTGATATTAAATCACTTGCCAACTAGAAACTGCTGTGCAAGTTATTTTCTTGTGTGTGCGACTGGTTTGAGTGTGTCTTGATAAACATGGGCATAGACTGTATGTCAGCTGTGTTTTTCTTCTTACCCTGAACTCTCTTTCTGGCACAATATCCAATCTTTTTTTTTTTTTTTTAACTGATAACAGTGAAAACATTAGCAGAGTAGCAATGATTTTTTGCAGGTCTGAAAACTATGTAGTCATGCCATATTGTGATTCCAAGCCAGATGGAGGCCATACCTCTCACCAACTTTGAGAGTCTGGGCCTGGTTGAGAGTGTGACTCTGGGTGATGGGGTCTAAACCAGCCAGTGGGCCTGGGACTAGAACCAGGGCTCTGTTTGGTGACACAATGCCGACGGTGGTGCAGGAGTCCCCCAGAAGCTTCCACAGACAGGACAGGTCTGGACGCAGCTCCACTGCCCTGAGGAGGAAAGAAAGAGTGGTGATGGGATAGACAGAGGAAACAAGAGGAGCCATCAGTTTGATATTACAGTATAAAAGGTCACAGATAAACCTTGTTTCAAACTAAGTTTTGCTTGTAAAACAAACTTGTGGTCATTACCTGAAAAGGTTTTTTATAGCCTGCTGGAGAAGGTCTATGGCCCCTCCATCTCTGTAATCTTCCATTAAACCTTTTGCAAGGGACAGTAAACACTCCCCCAGACCTGAAAAACCCATCGCAGAAAACCCACTCAACAACCTGAACCTGAAGAATAAACCAAATATGTGTGTGCACTCACACAAACTTGAACGCCTACCTTTAAGAGCAGGCACATAGTCCTCCCTTGTCGTGATCTGCAGGTACTCTGCAGCAGCTTCTTTGAACTTGCCCAGAGTCTGTTTGATAGCCGCTGCCTGATAGACACTATAGATGGAGGTCGGCTGAAGCTGATGGGCCTTACCAAAAGCCTTCAGTGCTGCTGTGAAGCTCCGGCGATTTAGGTAGGCCTCGCCCAGACACTCCCAACACACCCAATCCTCAGGATCTGCCCTCAGTGCTGCCTGCAAACTAAAAGTAAACAAAATGCAATTGTCAATGGTAAGAACAGGCTTAAAAACAAGAAAAAACAAGCCTTGAAATGAAATAGGACTGATATAATAAGCAATCCTCCAAAGAAATACGGAGCAGAATTACATCAAATAAAAATGTGTTGGCTGTTAGGATGCTTACTCAGCAATAGCCTGTTGATGCTGTCCAACCTTCAGGTGGTAAAGGCCTCGTCTCATCCAGGCCCACTTGGCCGAGCCTGGAGTGGCTTTGTCAATCACTGACTGAAGTATTGTCAGGGCAGTGTCCTGAAAAGCAGGTCAAAAAAGAGGTCAAAAAGGGGGAAGGAGAAAAGTAAGAAACACTAACAAGTGTCAAAAGCACACAACACCTCCAAACTCTTGTCGCTGTCAAGTTTGATTTGTCTCAGTTGGTCACTACAGTCACCACTCACCATATCCTCCTGTTCCATGCTGAGATCCACAGAGGCAGCTCCTGACTCAGCATCACTACTGTCCAACTCAAAGGCCTTCTTGTAGCAGCCTCGAGCACGGCCGCGATCCTTCGCCACCTCCCGGTAATAATGTCCAAGGTAGCGGAACACACAGCCAAGGTTTGGGTCCTGCTTTGCAGCCTAAAAATTAGAAATGAAGAGATTGTTTCAGAAATTAGATATCCTCCATTTAAAATCGTGTCGCCTTCTTCTGTCAAATAACAGATGTGAAAAAAAACAAAACAAATAAATACAATATACTGTGACACGTTATAAAGACGGATAAGTAAGTTAAGTCCTTTTAACACTAAGGCATAAAGGTAATACCAGTTAAATTTGAAACTTGTTTATAGAGACCCCTGAATCCTTTGTAGCACTGTATCTTAAACGTGGCAAACATTTTTAGATAGAGTGATGAACTTGTGTAGTGTGTATATACAATGTTCTGGAATACAACTTTTCAAAAACAATGCTACTTGCAAGAAATGGTCCATTAAAAGTTTTAACTTTTTTCAAGAGCATAAAAAATGGCTACTTATATAGCGCTTTTATCCAAAGCGCTATACAAGCTTTCTGCTGCTCACTCACTCATTCACACACATGCACCAATGTCTGGTGCATGTGGGGTTCAATATCTAAGGGCACTTCAAAATGCAGAGAATCATCCGACCCTCTGATCTGTGGACAGCCTGCTCTACCTCCTGAACCACAGCTGCTGCAACTGTACTAACCTTGAGCAAGTGTGTATGGGCTTTGCTCCGGTCTCGGCGGGTCTCTTCCCCCATGTCCCAATAGAGCCGCCCCAAAAGGAAAAAGTACTCCCCACAGTTTGGGCTCAGGCCTGCTGCCTCCAAGAAACTACACCACATAGAAGAGCAAGACAGAAAGGGTTAACGTGGAGGATTATACCCAAGGTAGGCTTTCACAAAGTTAGATAAAAACACACAGACATGTTTTGCATGAACAAAAAGAAACAAATAACCAATTATTTACCTCTGTTCTGCCTGGTGCTGCTGGCCTTGGGTTAATTGTACCAGCCCTCTCAGTGCCAATGTCTGGGCCAGGTTAGGATGAGAGGCCAGCAACTCAGATGACACCTATGGAGGATACAGATCTTTTTGTCTTGAGTCTAAAACTATTACATTCAGGGCCACTCTTTTCTCCTTTGACATATATTAAGAGAAAGGGTAGGCATGTATCTCAAACTGTAAGCACTGTCCCTTGTTCAATACTGACAGTTCTCCAGAGTTATATCTTCAACTGTGACTATCTCTACTGCAACACTGTATTTCCTACTCAGATAGCTCATATTGTATTGTATGGTGTCATATCATAAATCTGAAAATATCCACAGCTATTAGACAGAATTAAGTAGACAAAAACGGTTTCTTACCTGATTTGCTTGTTCAAGCTGTCCTTTATTCAGATAAGCTCTTCCTTTAAAGACTATCAGAGCTGGGTCTTTTTCAGAAGCTGGAATCTGAAGAAACACAGGAAAAGCAAGTCACATAGGGAGAGATGGACTAAGAGTATGAAACATAAAATGTAATGTGTATTTCCTTGTAGATTAAAGATTTAATTTTGAATCTTCTAATATATTTTCTTGACATCACAGATGTCCATGGGTATGACTGTGAAACATCTCTATACTGAACTGGAAAAAAATAAGAGTACTGCACATGGAATATTTGCATTATTAAAAGGAAACTCAGTAAAAGTTGCAATAACAAAGATTTTCACTGTCCAACAGCGCAAAATGAACCTAATATATCTGCAGGGGTTTTGAAGGACTGTTGATGAGTGCTGATGACCTGCTTGCATTTTGAATTACTCAACAATGGAGGACTGGCAGCATAACAAATTTCATTCTACAATACTGACAAAAAAGTATGCTTTTACTTTTTATTTTATCTAACCTCTTTTCTCTCTGTTGGATCTCTGCTCTAAATTGCTAAATTACTCATATTTATTGTGAAAACCTGACTTAATAAGTAATAACGAATACAAGCTACAGGTAGCTGAGCAGGTATCTGTTAATAATGCTACAGTTCCTTGATCACTAATAGAAGTTAAAAAAAAAAAAAAGTTATCCATTACTTAATGTCACATAAATTAAACAGACAATTCCAATATAAATAAAACACTATGCACTACTTTGTGTGTGTGTGTGTATGTACACATGTGTGTATCACCTGTGAGAATATCTCCAAGGCCTGGTCTGCAGCCTTCTCCTCCCCACTCCTGACCAGAGCCTCTAGCCTCAGCGTTTGCAGCCGGAGCCTCAGTTCTTTGTCTCCAGACGCACAAAGTGTCAGACCTAATCAAACACAACCAGACACACACCAGAGTTCAGTCTCTAATTGTGGGAGTAGAGACAATTTCAGACAACTCAAGACATGCCCTGAAATGATAGTTAACATCATCGTCTTCAACACCACATATCCCACATTTTTAATAATTTATCCTCCAGCATGGTAAGTTAGATTTTTGCTGGAACCTGGAAAATGAGCAGCCCAATTCTTCCTCAGCGATTGATGGGTGATTACATAATGTTGTTAGATCAACTGGATGGTGATAAAAATATACACTGGACCCAAAATTAGAGATTTTGGTCCTATGGACACCTATCTAAGAAAATTTTCTTGTGAGATATGACTGTGTAGACAGTATTATAAGTAAGTGAGGTGATAACAATAGCATGGAGAGTGACATCGATGTATAAGCAAAATTGTGATCCTTGTATGTACTGTCATTGTGATAACTTTTATTTAGTGAAGTAATATTTCAATTAGCTTATTATCCATTTTTCTGGGGACCCCCTGGAATTCCATCGAGGATACCTGGGGGTCCCTGGACCTCACTTTGGGAACCACGGCCCTGACAAACCCTACCTTGGAGGCAAGATGCAGCACAGTCAGAGTATCTGTGCATTTTGAGCTGGGCCTCAGCCAGGCTGCACCACCCTGTACTGGAGCCTGTTTTCTTCAACCCTAATGAAACAGAGCAGACAGGTCGGACAGTCAGCACAGATACTACAGTCCACCAGTCCAACTTCCAAATTACAGCGCTGCTCATGATGAGATTAGCCTAAACATTTAAGGCAGCATGTGCCAAGTAAAAAAAAATGTTAAGGTACTTTGTTGCAGGGCATACTGACCTCGTTCCAGATTTTTAATGGCATCTTCATATTTGCCCTCCTGAAGAGCTTTCATGCCCAAACCAAGGTGACCTAACTCAGAGTCAGGGACCCTTTCTAGGAGCCGGGAGAAACAATTGGCTGCATCCTCACTCTGGACACCTGCAAATGAAAATATAGCATGTATTAACACTGGCTGTGCCATGTACTGATCAACTCTCTGAATGCAAAGGTGAACGATTTGATGCTTGACATGAGACTTGATAGCTTTTAATAAAAAGCTACTCAACTCTTTGTGATAAAGTCAATCACTGCTTACTGTGACTATGGGTTTAATGAGCGAGAAAAAGAGTGTCTTACCTGTTTTGATATAGTGAGAACAAAGGATTTCAAGAGGATAACTTTGGGTGGGGTAGAGGGACAGCATGGACTCACATGCTTCTTTCATTTTGGCCTCTTCATGTGACAGCTGGAAATAGGGCAGGTTCATGATCAGCAAGTCAGTTAGGAAAAGACTATGCAGTGCAAACCATGAAGTGGCCCCTTTTCAATCCTTCAATTCATATGGACCCATTCATTAAGACTTTTGTGATGGTGAAGCTAAGATTTAAGAGAGTGCACTTACTTTAGAGAGGCATTTGACATAGTCAGCTGAGAGCTTCCTGTGCTCCTCTCCTGGCACAGGATCAGTGAGAGCCATGGCCTTCTCAAACGCTGTGATTAACTATCATTAAAAAAAAAAAAAAAAAAAAAAAAAACATTATGGCCAGTTAGCATACAGCATAGGGAAAGTTTGCTGCAGTGGTATTAGGAGAAAAATACCAGCGTTGTTTTATGCTGTAATCGCTAGCTGCACCATGTGCTCAGGAAATCATACATGCTGCTGATTTTGCTGTGTAGTGAAGGAAAACATACATGCTGCTGAGTTTCGTTGTCCGGCTCCTCCATATCCATGCAATCCGAGAGGAGACGGGTCATCTGTTGCCATAGCTGCAGCAGCTCGGTCTTCTCCGAAGCGTCTTCCTCCTTCAGTTGGATGAGCCGTAGCCAAACCTTTGCCAGCTATGTACAAAAAAACACACACTCGTGTAAAAATAAATATCCAGCATTCATCTGCCATCTTATCTTTTGATTACTTTTGAACACGAGCCTTAAGAGTTACATACCTTTAAATATTCTTTGTCTGACTGATAGATATCTGACACTTTTTTGATCACCTCATAACATTTGTTTTTATCAGAACTGTGAACAGAGAACAGAATGAAAATCATCATCAGAAATCAAATATATGAAACAACTGAAATCTATGACTTTTGTTATAAAGTTAGGCACAAGATGTCTTGTGCAGGACAATACTAAAAAATGCCACAGGCACAAAAAAAAATCACGTTTTTTAAGGTAAGAAATCTGTAGAGGGGGTTGTTCAACAGCATACCTTGAATAAAGTTCAATAAGCTTCTGATAGACATCAGGTAACTCAGTTTTGAAATCCCACTGGTCGGTCTTCTCATACAGATTTGCTAATCCCTGAAAAACAAATGTTGCATTGGTAAGTTTCAGACTGTGGAATACTGAAAAGGGCCTGGGGCTCCAGGCAGATATGAGTGATTTGAGTTTTAATACTTAAACATATCCCAGGTATAGATTCTGTATGGATACATTTTTAAGTATTCTCTCCATTAGTACCATCATTAACAAATGGAATGGACTTAACTGTTCCTACTTCAGATCACAAAATCATATCTGATATGCAAATGTCACTGTGATGACCCCCGCTGTTTGGGCTTGAGGTTAGCTGACTTCACCGGACTTACTGTTTTGTTTTTCAAGGTGGGTCACCAGCGCACCTGGGAGCATCCGAGGGCACCTTTGTCATGCTGCCTTAGTTACATGAACACACATCCCTCCCTCACACACACACCTTACATCACTGACCCTACTGACATCCACACCCAATGCTTTGTTAAATATTTAGTTAATTCTTTAATATGTTCAACTTGATTTAATAAATTATCTTTTCTTAAAAAACCTGGTGTGTCTCTCTTTTGTTGTGGTCTAAAGGCCAGTTCATAACCTCATGTTCCGAGTTCAAGACAGCCAGATAGTGAGTAGTGACACTGTCCGTTTTCCTGTCTCACCTGCCATGCCAGCAGCTGCTCAGGCTCCAGCTCCAGGGCCTTCCTGTACGCTGTCTGTGCCTGGTCTGGCTGCTCCAGCTCACTGGCTGCCAAGCCGATGAACACCCAGGCATTGTAATTGTTCTTCTCAAGTTTTAAAACAGCCTAAAGCCAGGTTGAAGACAGAAAAGTCAACGGTAATTATCTTTTCAAGAACTGTATCTGTCTTGGTCAGTACCCAGGATCACTTAAAGTTATAAACACAATCAAGACCTGTTAAATGCCTCACTTGTCTTGATAGCTTACCTTGCAGTGTTTTAGAGCCTCTTTGAACTCTTTGTTTTTTATGGCTTCCCTGGCACTTTTCAGTGCCGTCTTAACTTCTTTATTAGACATCCCGTGATAATCTAAGAGATGCAATGAAATCAGAACATTGTCACATTAAATCCGAATGCCATAGCCCACCTTTCCAAGCTCGTCAGTGTGAACAAAATGTGAACAGAGCAGCTGTTTGACTTGAGGTTCAAAATGATACTGAAACCCTGGAAAAGATTTGAACTTGACGGCTAACCCAGGTAACATTACAGGCAACTGTAAGCTGTGTTGTCAAGCTAACTAACTTCCCTTACCCAGGCAGTGGCTGTTCATACAGAGAACTAGCATTAGCTACTAGCATTAGCTGTTAGCTTTTCAAAGCCACTGAGCGAGCCTGTGACATGAGCCTGAATTATAAATGGAAAATACTGTAAAACCTTCATGGACTGATAATCGTTTATTAATCTGGATGCTGATAATGTTTATAGTTACCCTCCTATGCTCTGAAGATGCAATCCATTCACTGTTGACGTTTCAACTTTTTTTTTGTTGACATGGAAGTTAAAGCCCCGTGACTTTTCAAAATAAGAGCACGTTTCAGTAGGTCCATTTGCCTCCGTAT
This sequence comes from Myripristis murdjan, assembly GCF_902150065.1. Taxonomy (NCBI): domain Eukaryota; kingdom Metazoa; phylum Chordata; class Actinopteri; order Holocentriformes; family Holocentridae; genus Myripristis; species Myripristis murdjan. The sequence goes on along the minus strand of NC_043988.1, from coordinate 14,206,295 downwards.
TGATAGGACAAGGCAAGTGCAGTGTATTATACTTATACCAATCGACAACACTAAAAGTAGTAATATAAGCACTTATGCATTAAATACGAATTAATGAATGAATTCCACACATAAATGTTTAGCTCCCAGAAAACTTTATTTGTGCAATATAACAATGCTGTGCCACAAGTCATGTCCATGTCTACGCACTTTGACATCAGAGCCTTCTTCATTTTTAAGAATAAAACCAACATCATTACATAAAACCCATTAGTTATATTGTCTTACAGCAGGGAGAGATCACTAGGTGAATCAGATCCAGTCTAATTCACATGTGAACCTGCTCTCAAGCACACATACATGCCTGCACACTCTCATTAAGAAACACACACACACACACAGCCAACATAATTTACTGAGTTTTTCTACCAGAGAAAAATCCATAAAATGAATAAAATACTATGTGACAGTGTTGGTAAGGGGGTAATTATTATGGTTTAGTCCCACACTTAGAGCCAATCTGTAAGCCAAAGTGTGAATGTTTAGGAGAAAAATTATATACTGAAGTTGTCCACTGTCAATATAAATACAGTAAAAATAGCCTTTAGTATAATAGAACTATCATGATGAGCCATTTAGCCACTCATCAATAGCTCTCTCATTGGCTGGTGCATCTTTCTGCCAGTCCACATGCCATCTGAGATTAGCAATGACTTGGCTGTAATTGCTCCCCAGACCCTGGCGCCAGGCCAGAAATTGTTGTTTGTTGTAGTGATGGACCGCCTCGGAGACTTTTGGATAGTCTACAATGCTACGCAATAATTTGTCCAGATTAGTCCAGACATCTGGGAATTTGTGCACCACATTTTGAAGTTCTTCCTTGTCCCGTGTTAGGTCTGCAAATGGGAGAGAAAATACAGAGAGGTGAAAGAAAGACAGGATTTTATAACTGCATTCAGCCTACATCAGTGTTGGGGCTTCCCTGTTCTTGAGAAAATTTCAGCCCTTAATATAGTATTTTTATATCTTTGTGGTGAGCTCATACACTATATTACCAAAAGTATTCGCTCACCCATTCAAATGATCAGAATCAGGTGTCCTAATCACTTGGCCTGGCCACAGGTGTATAAAATCAAGCACTCAGGCATGCAGACTGTGAAACAAGACATTTGTGAAAGAATGGGCCGCTCTCAGGAGCTCAGTGAATTCCAGCGTGGAACTGTCATAGGATGCCACCTGTGCAACAAATCCAGTCGTGAAATTTCCTCGCTCCTAAATATTCCACAGTCAACTGTCAGCTCTATTATAACAAAATGGAAGCGTTTGGGAACAACAGCAACTCAGCCACGAAGTGGTAGGCCACGTAAAGTGACGGAGAGGGGTCAGCGGATGCTGAAGCGCATAGTGCAAAGAGGTCGCCGACTTTCTGCACAGTCAATTGCTACAGAGCTACAAACTTCATGTGACCTTCAGATTAGCCCAAGTACAGTACGCAGAGAGCTTCATGGAATGGGTTTCCATGGCCGAGCAGCTGCAGCCAAGCCACACATCACCAAGTGCAATGCAAAGCGTCGGATGCAATGGTGTAAAGCACGCCGCCACTGGCCTCTAGAGCAGTGGAGACGCGTTCTCTGGAGTGATGAATCACGCTTTTCCATCTGGCAATCTGATGGACGAGTCTGGGTTTGGAGGTTGCCAGGAGAACGGTACATTTCAGACTGCATTGTGCCGACTGTGAAATTTGGTGGAGGAGGAATTATGGTGTGGGGTTGTTTTTCAGGAGCTGGGCTTGGCCCCTTAGTTCCAGTGAAAGGAACTTTGAATGCTTCAGGATACCAAAACATTTTGGACAATTCCATGCTCCCAACCTTGTGGGAACAGTTTGGAGCGGGCCCCTTCCTCTTCCAACATGACTGTGCACCAGTGCACAAAGCAAGGTCCATAAAGACATGGATGACAGAGTCTGGTGTGGATGAACTTGACTGGCCTGCACAGAGTCCTGACCTGAACCCGATAGAACACCTTTGGGATGAATTAGAGCGGAGACTGAGAGCCAGGCCTTCTCGACCAACATCAGTGTGTGACCTCACCAATGCGCTTTTGGAAGAATGGTCAAAAATTCCTATAAACACTCTCCTCAACCTTGTGGACAGTCTTCCCAGAAGAGTTGAAGCTGTAATAGCTGCAAAAGGTGGACCGACATCATATTGAACTCTATGGGTTAGGAATGGGATGGCACTTCAGTTCATAGTATGAGTAAAGGCAGGTGAGCGAATACTTTTGGTAATATAGTGTATGTAGTATGAGGTAATAATCCCTGAGGACCCTGAAAATGGGAACTCACCAAAAAGCTGCGGAGGGATACTCAGGCCGTCCGCATAGGCTATGTACTTCCACTGGCCAGTTCTAAGCATGTATGTGGAGGCATTGGCGTTACAGCCATGATATTCACTCAGAACCCAGTCTGGGTGCAGCTTTGGGGGATCAGCACTGGACTTGGATGGCAGAGAAAGAAGCGAGTGGCCACTCACATCACCTGGTGCTGAGATGCCTGCGATGTCTGCAAAATTGACAGGCATACATCAAGAGAAAAAAAGTGCCAGCGAAATTGGTACTCCTTTGGTTTTCAAGGCTGTAAGAGTGTACTCCAAACCTCTCCACTCATATATTATTCATACTGAGTACTTTAAGTGTAGAGCTGATATTCACCAGAATCCACTGATAAACATTTTAAACCTATTTTCTAAACTTGTTTTTTAATTTTCCACAAGCATTTGTCCTTGCTTACCCATTATAGTGGGATAGAGGTCAACCAGGGACACAGGCTGGCTGACCTGCAGCCCAGACATGAAACCAGGGCCTGTGATGAGCAGAGGAACATGGGAACTGCCTTCAAACATAGACATCTTGTAGAACTGCCGGTGCTCCATTGCCAGGTCTCCATGGTCAGCCGTGAAGATCACTACAGTGTTGTTTAGCAGGCCGGTCTCTCTCAGAGCTGAAATTATCTGACCTGGTAAAAGAAAGTAAGAAGCGGACCTTTTACTGTATGTATGTGTACAGAGCTGCTTAATTTGCATTTATTGCAATGATAAATGATCATATTAACACTAGTTAAAGCAACAGTGGCAGGATAAAGCAGTAATATAAACAATTACATCTCACTGCTGATCTAAATCTGGTGAAAAACCATGGTGAACTAACCCAGCATGGCGTCTGTTTCAGCACACATGGCGTAATAGAAGGCCCGAATGCTTGTGACCTCCTCCTCAGTGAAGTTGCCACTGCAGTTCTTGGTGAATGTGGAATAGTAGTCTACAGGGTGCATGGCAGACATGGGCAGCCATTTAGGAACAGAGATGAGGTCAAAAGATACCTATATTAATGAGAGAACTGTGATTGGAGATTACTTTGTACAATACACACTGACATCAAGCAACAGCACAGAGAGTTTTCTCAAGACAGATAAAGAAAAAGCATGCCTTCTTGAGCCAGTACAGCGAGGTACGGAAAGTGGATCCTCCTGCTGTGGGCCCCAGGGAGTCCGTTCTGTAGGGATGAGGCAAATTCAGACCAAGGTAGAGAGCGAAGGGTTGGTGTAGAGACGCAGCTGTGTGGCGGATCCACTGGGAGGCCTTGTCTGTGGTTTTCCAGTCCTGAGTCATGATCCTTACTTTAGACATGTTCCCAACAAGCTGTGTCACTGGCCGTCCCTCTTGACGCAGAAGGAACTGAACATCTCGTGTCCAGGCCTCCACTCGATTACTGTGAGAGGTACGCACACATGCACATGAAGGCCCCACAAAATGCAAACACGGATACAAAGTACATGGACACCTATATATATAAAAAAAAACAGGAACTGGAAAGAGACACACGAGGACAGGCTTCAAAAATAGTAGGAAATGTGAATATGACACATTATTCTGGAAAACAGGTGTGCACAAAACACAGTGTACTACTGGAGATTAGTAATGGCAATTCAGCTACAGCAAAAAAAAATTACTGAAAACTCAACGTTTGCCATTGCTCAATTGATATAACAGAGCATTTTAATAAAGGTATGGTTTTCTCATATGAGGCCAATTTTGGGGATGTATGCTCTACCTCACAGCCTCTCCTGGTTCTCATCCAGATGCCTGGCAAAATCCTCTGACCTGACAGAGTGACTCCCTGACGTGTAGTCCAGTTTGCCCATCCTTTGGATATGATAGCCACTCTGCTCCAACAAGTCCATCCATGTTGTGGCATTGGCATCTAGGCACTTGTAGTTGTTCCATGATTGGGTCAGGTGGACAAACTTGCCACTCCACATTGCTAAGAACAAGGATTTAAACACAATAAAGTCATTACTTCTGTGATGTCCAGGACAGCATACTTCAACTACACACTGTAGCTTAAAATACTGAACTCTATTTTGTGACTTCAGGTACATCTTTTAAATATTTTTGATAACTGCACAAGGTTCTAAGATGTTGAGATGCTTGTTTTCTTTCAAGTGAACAGAAGATTGCACTTGCACCCAGGGGAGGTGATTGTCGGTTCAATACAGAGGGAAAGATCTTCTTTTCAGTGGGAGTTTTGATCTGTTACCTGCTCTTGAAGGGCAGCAGATGGGTGAGTTGGTGTAGGCATTGAGGAAGGTGGTGCCAAGCTCTCTTAGGTAGTTAATGTATGGTAGCTGCACGACCCTGCTGCCAGGATCAAAGGTCAATCGCCCATCCTCCAAAGAAATAACACTGATATTAAAAGCTAAAGCAACTGGGTTACTACATATAAGACAAAATAGCAAAAACAATAAATCATTCCCATATAATAAATGGCATTGCAATATACGTCAATTCCAACTGCTAGCCGAGAAAACAATATAAATATTATAGTTGTAACTGTAATCGTAGTAAACAATAATTCAGTAACTTAAATTAAAAAGTTGGCACTTACAAATGCATCAGACATCACCATAACTATGTTGGGTCTTATACCATTTTGGCAAACACTTCCACCGTGCATGTTAAACATTAAAATCAAAACAAATACGAAAAACATGATAGCGATTCGCCTGCGACAAGTTTGGTGACTTGTTGTTGTAAAACAGAGAAGTTTGTGTCTGTTCGCAGTCCGGAAAACATCCTCCACTTCTCACTTTCTGCTGAAGTGGACGACAGGGATGGATCTAATCTTTCCGGGTTCCGCTTTCAAAATAACAGTTTTTTAGTTTTATTTCTAAATCACAGTAGTTCTATTATTATTATTAAAAATAAAAACAACAAAACGTATAAAACATGAAAATTGAACTTCCTCTTTTCCTATCCCAAGAAATATATACAAATTTGCGCAAAAATAACGCTTAAAAGTAGTGAACGTAATTCACCATAAGGTGCAGACATGCAAGTGTAAGTGTAGCACTCTACTACAATAATAGGATAATACATGACCGACCATATAGGTTTCTTAAATACTTATTTAGAGTTACCGTATATTATTCAAACGCAAAAAAGGCCGATATGACCCTATATATCCACTAAGATGTGCTTAAATGTAACACTATGAATTTTTCACAGGTAAAAAGGAATCAAATCTTCATTATCCACATTAGTCCAGTAATTTTAGGCCAAAATTGGGGTCAATCTATAGACTATATAGTAACCTTGAATTAAAAGGTTACTAGATAACAGTGAATTAAAAGGTTACTATATGTATAGTAAACTTTTAATTCACTGTTTAAATATCTGTTCTGGCATTTATTCCAATTAGCGCATATCAAATCAGATAATATGTGATATGCATGTGTAAACAGAATAATTCAAAGAACTTGTAATTGACTTTTTTTCTTGTCTTTGTGTGTGTAATCAACTTGTGAATTTTTATAGTGATATCTGAAAGTAAAATTTGGAACCCCTTTCACCTGTGAGTTAAAAGGGGCGTTTTTTGGTATTATATGGTCATATATAGGTGATTTTCAAAACTTTCCACCAATGGGATTCCTTGGGACTTTCCCCCCCCTCACTTACGACATACTGAGGATATAAAATCAGCTGAGTTTGCTTCTCTTGCAATTTGTCCTAGGTTTTTTTTTCATAAAATGACTGGACTACATCTCAAAGGGTTGCAGATCTTAACTTTCCTATAACTCCTTCTTATTCTAGCAAATGGGAAGTAAAAGCTAGTTTCGTTTTTCATTTTTAATTAATTTCTCTTGATGTAATGACTCATTGTAGACTCTAGAGGGAAGCATTAGGCTAACCTTTATCAAAGGCTGAGCGGTGCTGTTGAACCAGCACCTAACTCACCATGTCTTATGTCTATCATGTTATTGTAAGCTTAATATCCAATCTCAGCTCTACGACTGGAATAAATGAAATCGCGCAAGTACACCTACGATGGAAGAATGTACACCAGTCGATGGGTAAAGCATACGCAAAATTAAAACAACAACAAAAACAAAACAAAACAAAACAAACAAAAACAAAACTAATCTTTTCGTATTTGGACACAGACCGACGAATGGTGTTTAAGTATGTTTGCCTATTAAAGGATCTTGCGACTTCAGGCTTACCTCAATGATCACTTTACATCCCAGTAATAACATTAGCACCCCATTTCTCCTAGCAATGTTTAAATTCGTACTATATTGAGGATGTACAATAGGAGGCAATATTACTCTGAATTATAAAATAGAAAAGGGTTAAGCAGTTTTCACCCTGATTGTTAAGGCCTATTTATTCACTAATAAAACAGGCGAAAGCAATGAACAGAAACATATTAAAAGGGTGGCTGCTCTGGATGATTCAACAGGTGACGACTGCTTCACCAGCCAAGACATCCACCAGGTGGCGTTTTGAGCCTTAGTGTTGTTTTGCTGTAAACCGTGAGCTCCACACAATGAGAAGCCCCAACCCCCAGTCTTGTTGTCTGTGCAGCATGTTAGATCATTTCTATCCTTAAAAGAAAAGCCCAGAGTGGCGGGCTAGGTTAACATGGCAGGGTTTTCCTTAAGTCTTAGCCAGCCTAACATGCACTCACTTTGCACACAGCCATCAGCGATACTCCCTGCGTTATCCTGCATGCATCATGCAGGATTTGCAGCTCCCTTGTTTTCTGTTGACTGAACTCTCGCAGAATCAGTAGTGAGCCTTAGTATTTGGGTCTGGGACCATATGTTACAGATGAATGTACAGACACTCTTACACCATATGCCTACCTATCTCCTTAAGGCTAATGGCCTATAGTCTATATAAAGGGTGTGGGGTGACCTACTGTCCTATTAACTATCCTATTATCGCTGTCAATCGCAGCCCCAGCTATCTATGCGGACTGCAGACTTATCCGTCGTTTCCTTGTGTACATCGGCACTGCAAACAAAGTCATCCATTGAACCGAGTCATAAAATCTTGTTTGTCTTAAGAACAGCTGAATAGAGTCGCTTCTATTTCAGATGCAAATCGGCTCGTCTCAAATTTGCATTATCTCCATTACATCAAAATCCTGTCACTTAATTTTAAAAAGTTGAAATCTAACTAGAAAGATAACTGATCTCAGCCACTACACATATTCTCTCTTTTTCACTTTTTATCAGTGATCCAAACGACCTATGAATATTCAAAGGTGAACTAAATGACTTCTTAAGAGGAACATTTTCAGCAGTGTATCAGCTGTTTGACCGAACTTGTCATCTGGCTCAGTGCCACACTTCTCCCTCTGCCTTGTTCCAGAGGGCGGAAGGAGGGGGCAGTGAAGTGCTGCGCATGCCCAGTAGGTTGTTTTTCACACAGCCCGTCGCTTAAAGTGAGCTGAGCTACAGGAGTTTCCTTGTCTTTGACCGGAGACCAACACGCAGAGAGGCGGATGATAACAGCATCCATTGCTGTTATTCAGCCTTCACACATCTCAATGAACTGCTCGCAAAGAAACCACTGATCGTGCCTACTGCTTTTTGCAGGGCAGAGATACTGATCAGTGTCTGAATACTGCATTCTTTTTTCTTATGAGATTATTTTTCATAGACTTTTTTTTAATTTCTAGGTCTGTGTAGCCTATTTCTTTCCATGATGGTGCTAGGAAAGGTAAAGAGCTTCACAGTAAGCTATGACTGTCTCAATGACAGCAATGTCCCCGTTTTCTCAAGCGGGGACTCCGTCTCAGGGAGGGTGATCATCGAAGTCACAGGAGAAATCCGTGTGAAATCTCTCAAAATCCACGCAAAAGGATTTGCAAAAGTTCGTTGGACTGAATCGAGAAATGCTGGATCCAACACTGCCTACACGCAAAACTACACAGAGGAAGTGGAATATCTAAATCACAGAGACATCTTAATTGGGCATGAGAGAGGTAAGAATGATTTACTTTTATTTTGGAGTAAGTGAAATTGAAACACTGTGGCTGTGGGTCAGGTTGATTGGAGGATGCTGTTGTCCTGACAGCCTGTAGCTGGGAAAAGAAATAACAGACAAAAAACACAGTTGGGCAACTTTAACATCAGCTTCCTATTACTATTATTTATGGTGATGGCTAAATGTGGTTTGTGGCATTGGTCATTTGAAGGTCCATCCTCACTTGTTTGTGTCAAGGCAGCTGAATGAATGACAGCCATGGCGTAGGCATAATCACTTCATGTATTTTCGTGGAAAACATAAATTGCAGTGATTTTCGAACCTCTGTGCGCTGAATTGGCAGTTTGTGGTTACGTGGTTGAAGATTGGTGTGAAATTTTCATTGTACAACCGCAGCACATAGGGTGTTTCTTTGTAGCTTTTCTTAAGTTTCCACCCATTGTTCAAAGCGGTTCAATCCTGTTCAGAAAACTGGACCGCGGGAGGGCGGAGCAAGGGGGGAAAGCACCGCCCTCCCTGCGCTCTCATTGGCTGAGGTGCTCATGTGTAGGTAATGACGTCATGCTCTTATGCAGAGTGACAGAACGCGCTGCAACTTTTTTTAATTATGGAAAAAAATAACGCATAACAGGAGTATACGTATGTTGCATAAAAGAAGTGACTTGCATGTTATAGTTAAAAAAACACTTGAAACATAGGTATATTCATCAGCTGTTTGGAGAAATGCGACAGTAGAGCTGCAGTGCTTGTTTTCTACTGTGCTTTCAATTGAACTAGGGTGCTGCAGCAAGTTCTGCGTTGGAAAACGAACCATTTTGTGATAATGTGCATTCCTAGAAAATGCATAGAAATGTCAGCGATTAGTCTGTCAGTGCTGGTTCACGCCACGTAGGTCTGCTTCAGCATCAGGAAATGCACAAGTTGCATGCGTATCTGTGTGTGTCCATACAGGAGGGATTTGCTCAGGCTGTAAACTCATTTCATGTGTATTAATGAATGGGCAAATGGTCTGTGGTCGCTGCTGTACACGACTGAAGTGTCTCAGCTGAGTTGGGTAGCTACAGTTACCTGTCACTCCATCCGCAAAACTTTTGAAATGTTGCAAAATGTGAAGTAATGCGCTACAGTCCGCATAAAGGCAGCGGCTTCCCACCTCTCGGCTAAGTATGTTGCATTAGGAAGAAAAACATCCACAACTACAAATGCAAACGTTATTATTATTAGTATGATTTTTTTTTTTATTACTCGACCATTTCTGGTTTCATCTCTATCGAGGAAAATTACTTGTCTGCTAGAAGGGTTAAATCGCTAAAAATGTGAAATTGAGTCGAAAATGGCGAAATGTATCGTTTGTGTGGTACATTATAAAGTGATGCAGAGCGAAATAGTGTGCTAGAGCGAGCTGCTGGTTACTGAGGTGGCGCACAGTGAATACGTAATGAGCAGAGACCGGCCCCGGGAAGCTGCTCGCACCGGTTTAGGCCGGTCTCCTCCTGCTGGAGTCTGCTGTTTGACTGACAGCTCTGCACTTGTTTACCACAAGGCTGCGAAGGGGAGGGAGTGCTGAGCTGGCAGAAGCAGACCGGCCCAGGCTCTCTAAACGCACCCTCCGTGTTATGATATTATAATTTAAACCTACATTAATTCTTACCGTGAAAAATTTAATGTTCATTTTCACGATGCGCAAGTGCCCTCTGAACATAAAACGGGGAAAGTAAGAATAAAGCACCGTCCCATGTAGGAATGAGACATTAATCTACAGATTATCTTTGGCCTATTCACAATCCTGGTTTACCATAGCCTTGTTTGTGGATTTATACCTTTCATTGTTATTCTCCTTATTGCAAAATAGTTGCCCCTGTCTGGAGTAGAATTATTTGTTCTTTCATTTGAGGGCAAAAAAAAAAAAAAAAAAAAAGTTTTTGTTTGCAAGACACTTGTGCAATGGGTTTTAATCTTAGGATCACTGGTCTGATGTATATTTTCAGGAGGCTACAATTATTTGCACATACAAATATGATTGTAAAAAATTTATTCTCTCTTGTCTCCCCCGCCCTGTGTTTTTTGGTATGACTTACAGATGCCTTCGTAGAGCATTTTACCCAGGTATGGTATACATGTGTTTGGAATATTGTCCTCCTTCTCTTTCAGACGATGACAACTCGGAGGAAGGACTCACCACTATCCATTCAGGAAGACATGAGTATGCATTCAGCCTCGAGCTTCCACAGACGTGAGTACCTGAGCACAGCCCGCAAGTGATGAAGGCAGGGATGAAATAACAGTATTAGTCTTTGATCCATTGAACATAGCCTGCATGTGCAAGGGTTATAGATATTTGTAATATTTGTAATATTTATTATTTTTTTTCCCCCTTTGTGATGACCGTGAACAATTTAAAATTCCCTTTCTCTTTCCATTTTGCCTCTTCCTTCCTGCAGACCTTTGGCTACCTCTTTTGAAGGGAAGCATGGCAGTGTGCGTTACTGGGTAAAGGCAGAACTCCACAGGCCATGGCTCCTACCCATGAAGACCAAGAAGGAATTCACAGTCTTCGAGCACATTGACATCAACACTCCATTACTGCTGGTGAGCTCTTTTTTTTTTTTTTTTTCAACATTCACAGTTTTCCACTTTTCAATATTTGTCTTTGTAATGGCTCAGGCATTTACCAGGCTAGTGTATATAATGCAAGGCTGTAGTGTGACTCATTCTAGCAATCAGTTTCTTAATCATGGGTCAACCTTGGAAAGAAGTGGTCGGTTTAATGGCTTACTGCTTGTTTCAATATGTATTACATCTGGGTACAGTTTCTTGAAAGCGACTCTAAATATGTTGTGAATTTTGTAATACCCTTGAAACTTTTCACAGAATTTGCAACAATGCAAATTACTATTGAGCTGTAACCATAGTGACTGACAATGTGAAGATTTTCGATGAGATAATATGATATTGCGTGACAGCTACGTTGTTTTCACATTGACTCAAAACGATGTCTTTATCCTCAGGGTGTTTATATGGAAAAAAAGAAGTTAGTACATGGGAGTTTTGACTAATGGGCCTCTGTGCGTCAGTTGCATAGTTAGTCTGAACATTTCATCAACCCCATGGCTTTTTACTGATGTCTGGTGGAAGAGTGGGGGTGGCTAGGTAAATTCTTAAGATGCACGCTAATGTGTTTATTTTTTTCCCCCTTCAGTCACCACAGGCAGGCACAAAAGACAAGACGCTTTGCTGTTGGTTCTGCACCTCAGGTCCTATTTCCCTAAGTGCCAAAATTGAAAGGAAGGGATATACCCCAGGTGAGAATAAAATCTGTTTAATAATATGTCACTGATCAGTAATGAAATCTCTGTAACACCAATCATCAATTAGCCAGTTAAGTAAATGGAGTTATCACACTCTGCAGATTAGTGCATTGATTACTAATTAGGCACTCAGATTACTAAGTGAATGCAGCTTAATGTCCACAGATAAGTCTAAATGGCAGTACAGTGAATTCAAATAACCCCTCCACTTCCCATTCCACCCGTGTAGGAGAGTCAATCCAGATCTTTGCCGAGATCGAAAACTGCTCCTCCCGCATGGTGGTGCCAAAGGCAGCCATCTACCAGACCCAGACCTTCTATGCCAAAGGGAAGATGAAGGAGGTCAAGCAGCTGGTGGCCAACCTGCGGGGAGAGTCCCTGTCCTCGGGTAAGACGGAGACCTGGAGCGGCAAGATGCTGAAGATCCCACCCGTCTCCCCCTCCATCCTGGACTGCAGCATCATCCGAGTGGAGTATTCTCTCATGGTGAGTGGAGTGACACAGCATTTTGGCACATTTCTCTCTTCTAAGTATTGTATCTTTCTCTGTGACTGAGCACTAGGCCTAGCTTTACACTTTAATGAAAGACTTTTCTGTTTGCTTGTTTCCTCACACCCATAGCATTCTGATTACACATTATCATTGTGGAAACCATATTCTCAGTAAGCTCATATCTCTCCCGGTAAAGGGCCTGGCTGACTCAGCCAACCTTGCCAAATCTGTGCCTGGGATTGTACCAGGTGTTATCTCCATACACCGCTAAGAGCATTAGCCCAGAATATCTGCGGCAACACCTACCTCAAAGGTGCTAATGACCTCTTTACCCTGTGAACTGGTCATTTCAGACAGAGAGCCACCAGACTAGGGCTCTGCTTTGCGTAAGCACCCGACCTCATGTGACTGACCCACATTTTGTAGAACTACCGTACAACCCATATAGCTCCACACTGAATCCATATACTGTAGTGAGAGATTTCAAGATCTTTAACCCACTTGTGACGGGAGGGTGTTAGTTTCAAAGGGCTGAGGATGGTGAATGTATGTAATTCCATGCTAAATGCTTAACTTCAATGCCATGTATCAAACCCACCACACCATGTTGTCACCTTGTAATTTTTCAAGGCCAAAGAATTACTCTTAACCTTCTGTGGTTTCCTCATGTCTGCTCAGGTGTATGTTGACATCCCTGGGGCAATAAACCTGTCCCTTAACCTGCCACTGGTCATCGGAACCATCCCGCTCCACCCCTTCGGCTCACGCACCTCCAGCGTCAGCAGCCAGTGCAGCATGAGCTGGCTGGGCATGGCTCTGCCTGAGCGGCCTGAAGGTAGGTTAACAAGCACGTGCACTCTCATGGATCTCACAGACATGATGCGATTCATATTAAGAGTACTTCTCGAGATGGCTAACCAGTGGCTGGCTTTCCTCCTCAGCTCCTCCAAGCTATGCAGAAATTGTGACTGAAGAGCAGAGGCAGAGCAGCCTGGACATCCCACCAGCCCGGGAAGAGCTCGATGGGCCTCTCTTCGCTTACATCCATGAGTTCCGCTTTCAGCCCCCTCCTCTGTACTCTGAGGTACACACCAAATAAATACACTGTAGCTCCCATTGTGCTGTTGTTTGGGGGTGGCATTTATCAAATAGCAGGCTATCGCAAAGTCTTTACTTTGCTATTACATCAGGAAAAAAAATGGCAGTGTGTCTCAGTTTTGTAAAGCCTCCTCTCTCCTCTCTCCCCTCCAGATCGATCCCAACCCAGATCATGCCAGCCGCACAGAGGAGCGCAGGCTTGACACCTGTCCATCACGCTGAGCGTAATCCTGACATTCCCCCAACCAAACTCGGGGAACTTCAAAGAAACCTGCCCGCAAGGCTCAGCTTTGTTTAGTTTTCTCCGGCAACAGCGCTACTCTACGCTGTCGACGTCGAGAGAAACCAAACAAACAAAGTAACTAACCAACCCACAAACAAAAGACTTGGACAAATGACCACGATGAGTTGGGTTGGACAAAAATTCCTCCTATTTCCCCTCAGTGAGAGAAACGGGACGTCACTAGATTGGGGTATCGCTTCCCTCCTGTGTCAGCCTGCCGGGGCGGGCGGGAGGGGGGGGGGAGTACACATTTGCAGATGAACACACATTCAATCTGTAAGAAAAGCCCCAGTAGTGAAGACGGCCCTGGTGATGGTATTGACGATGACAATGAAGAGTCACCAGGGCCCGGTCTGCCAAGCTCTTCTTTAACCCTTGATTCTTCTGTACCCATGGCACATAAGGACATGGCTCTTCACACAAAGAGCAGGACTAATCATGTCCAGACTTGAGCAGAATCAAGCAAAGAAAATGGGGACGAAGAAGAGAAAAAAAACGACAACAACCACAACGTTATAACCACCATAGTCTGTATGAATGAAAGTGGTCAGCAGCAGTCAACAACGGAGCCTCCTCCTGCCTCATTTGGGATTTTGTTTTGCACATTTTATTCTTTACTTGAGTTGTATGGCTCCATTTGATGAGAATTGAAAAAAAAAATATCACTAATAGTTTGGTTTCAGCCTTGTAATGCGCTGGACTAAGAATATGAGACTGCAGGCTTAACTCCTTATTAGACTCTTTTATTCGCACAACTTTGAGCAACACAGAGAACAGGATTTGATTTGGAAAAAAAAACAGACTGAAAAGGACAAGAACAATGCACTGAATTTGTTTAAGCTGTTTTTTTTTCTCCTTATGACATTTCCTCAATGACTTTTAATAACTAGACTGGACTTTTACAACTGCAGCACACTATTTCCACCTGGAAGCTCTTTAATATGTTGCCTCCCCAGCTCGGATCCAAGTGTGGCTTCCCTCTTGCGTTTAGTTCTGCTATTCTGTGTCTGTTTTTTGTATTTAGCTCTAAACATAGAATGCCTTCCAGCCAATCTTGTTTTTTTTTTTTTTTTGTTTTTTTTTTCTGGTTTGTGTTGATGTTGCTCTGGATTTGGAGTAGGACGGTTGCAGACCTGCATTTGCCACTCAAAATTTTAGCTGAAGAGACAAAAGTCAGTATGTGTGAGTCACAGAAAGGGTGGTATATATTTTTTTTGAGGGACTTCCCTCATTCTGATGGCCCGCAGCCACCCTACTCCTAATCTCAGGGCATCTCAGGCTTACATAACTGCCTAAAAAAAAAAGCACTGTCTCAGGTGGTCTTCTCACTTGCCAAACGGTTGGAAAAAAGAGAAAAAAATGTTAGTTTTCTTTTGAATTGCACTGTTTAAAGTAATGATTTTTTTTTTTTTTTTTTTACAAACTACCAAAACAAGAGAGCAAGGCATCCGCAGAGAAGCAAGGCAGCTTTCTGAGACGAATCACATTCCCTTTTTGTCCTGCTGCACTTGCCCAATTCATCCAACCAACAGTTAGATTTACCAGACCAGTGAAGCCAGAATGCTAGAAAAAAAAAATACATAAACGAAGAGAAGAAATGGTATGACTGTGCTTCTGCAGTATAGCAGAGCAAACCCAGCACAAAGCGTGTCAGCTGGGGATGTTGCTAAACTTCTGTTCAGACTGGCCAGAACAAGTAGTGTTAGGTTGACATGAGTAATACATTGGTTTTCTAACTCATTCAACACAATAGGCCAGCTGGAACAGAGGTTTAGCATAGTCAGGCAAAAAGATGAGTAGCACTTTTTTTTGATAAGAAAATAAGAAAAAAAAAACATTCAACGGTGAAGGTCTGGGAGAATACTTTTGGTCGTAACCATGTTATTACTATAGAGAATTTCAGTCAAGCAGTGTTGTGTAGGACATGAATGCATTATTTAATCTTTTTAAGATTAGTGACTTTTTTTTTTTTTTTGAAAGTTTACATTTTAAACGTAGCTAACACAAGTTTGTATGTGTGTTTTGTGTGTGTGCGTGTGAGAGTGTGTGTGTGTGCACGCTCTTATAAAGATCCAGCCGGCAACTAAATATACAGCTTCTGACAGTAATCGATGAACTGCAGATTATTAAAGTGATCTTATCTTAGTGGCCTTGACACAGAAAAGACCTGATCATGATTCTTCATTTTTCAGTGTCTGCATTAATTACAACCTTACTCTTGTTCTCCTCTATTTTGTTTGTAAATGTCTGTCTGCTTGAGACCTTTCCATGTTTATTCAAAGGGACAAAAAGGGAAAAGGAAAAAAGTGTTTTAAAGAAATGATGATCCCTGGACAGGCCTCTTTGATTTTTATTTTCCCTGAAGCTGATGAGGGTTGTTGTTTTTTTTGTTTTTTTTTTTCCGTATAATTTGGGGGCATTTCTGTAGTATTCTTCCTAGTCAAACAACAAGTGACATTGTTGAGTTGGTCTCGCTGGCCTCTCTGATCACACTCAGGCCTGAGGGATAGCAGCTGTTGATCAGCACCCTTCCCCCACTGAGAACCACTTAATTAGCAAGAGGTAGTAGGCAAACCGCTCAGTCTAACCTTTGTTTGTGTTCGTAATTCTTTGTTTGGATTTTATCTTAGGGAATTTGCATCAAGCTAAACTTTAATGAATAAGCTTACAAATTTGTTTCAGGTTGGTCAATTCCATAGTCCATTTGCTTGGGCCTCAGTAGTCCAGTGTCAAAGCTAAGCTAAACTCCTGACTCGGTGAGGGCAGGAACTGAAATGTTCAGAAAAAAAAGATGAAATGGGAGAGGGGATCTGAAACGTTATAGAAACAAAGTGCAATATCACTCATTGAATTTTTGTCACTCTCCATTTGTATGTCCTGTTTATTTTTCCTTTTTTCTGTCTTTAGTTTTGTTGATCATGACGATGTATAGATATTCTATGAATATATGTTCTGAATGATTTAACCTTTTGTCTAGTTCCTCCTTTTAATTTGAATAAACTTTTGTTCAAAATTAAAACGGGCTTTGGTGTAAGTTGCTTTGTGCAGAGGATCAACATACATTTACAAGTGCACTTATTGTGCTGTCATATATAAACACCTGGGGTTGTGCAAGAACTGTAAAAGGAAAGGCTTTTTTTAGCCAAAAAAACAACCACAAGTTGAAAATTAAGTTTCATCTAATTAATTATTACCCATTCCTCTAACCTCACTCAAATCTGTTTTATTTGGCTCACGGAAGCCTTAGTTTAAAGACAAACAAGGCTGGAACCCTGTCTTCTAAAAAATGGTGCTACAGTGCCCCTAGAGGCTGTATTAAAATCTGCACTTAGCTTTGCTGCAGTCAGTTGCATGATAATAGGCCCCGTAGGGCTTGCATTGAATGATACCGAAGAGTCCTACTTTTATCCTAAATGGTTACAGATAGCCAATTCAGTAACCAATGCACAGATTACATTTAAGGTTTGTCACACTAATATAATGTGAGTCCCTTATCGCTTTCAGAGAATGAATTCTTCCAGAGAAGAATTCATTATTTGTCAAGTCTGCTTTCTCCTTAAAATTCAAACATGTGGCACTGGAGAATCAAGGTTCATCCCTGTTTTTATTCTGCTCTCACATGTTCACAATGAGTCTTTTCTGTCCAAAGGTTCCCAGTTCAGCTCAGCTCAACGGTACACGCCAACGTAGCCCTGTATGTTTATTTAACAAAGTTGTCTGTACAGACATATGTTGTCTATTTCTGGATATAGCACAGGGTTATTCTCATCTGGCTGTCTGTGTGGGGTCAAGGGTCATTGCTAGGCTGAGGCTATCATACTGGGCAGACTCCAAATGATATCTAAGGTGCTGGACATGCAGACGCCAAAGACAAGAGTTGAATTTACCCAACAGGCTTCACCCCTCAGGGAGTCTGCAGGGGTCATTCCCTTGGTAAAGGTCAAGGGTTAACTCTGGGGATTGCTCAGGTCAGAGATGGAACGTCAAAACCCAGAGAGAAAACGCTATGCTTCTGTCTTTGCTTAAACACCCTTTATGCAAAGCAGAGCACTCCTCTTTTGGCTGCAAGTGAATTAGAATACTAAATATTTCAACAAGGATCTTACTTTTTATTATAAGCCTGTTTGGTATTATTAATAGCAGAATTAGTTTCTTGGCAGGATTTGGACACTTATTCAAATTAAAAATGTCATAACCTTACTGAAAAACAACTTTGTTTTGTACTTGTAGAATGAGTTTGGCACTGCTTACCTGCCAGTAACCCACTGAAAACTAATGAAACTTACACACTGTAGATAAAACTGACACTACATATGATTCACTGTTTCATTCTTGGAAAATGGAAACAATTATTTTGCACCTGTTGTTACGTGCAGATGTGCTCATGCAGAATATCTTCCATCTTCCAGGAGACCTTTGCTATTATGAGGCAGAGACTGTGTCTTTTCCCATCACTGATTATAACTTAGACTTAGCAGAGCAAAGTTCATTTGTGTATCAATGTGTAAACATCAACAGGTATAAAAAAAAAAATGTGTTTGTGCAGGGTTTGTTCATTTTTGGACAGATAAGTAAGCAAGCAGGCCTCTCTAGGAACTGCCACTGAAATGTGACACGGGTGGATGGTTACATGGCAATCTGGCCACAGCCACAGGTTGACATACAGCAAAACACATGATTTATTGATCCCTGCTGAATCATGCATGCACAAGAGGGGACATGCAGGCCTGTTGCACACCTATTGTGGAGGAGGAGGATTGGTTAAGAGACTTATTTGCGGTTTCAGCTTCACGCAGTGTCTCTAACCATGTTTTCGTAGCTCAGCCTTTAATCTCCAATACATAATGGTCATGCACCAAAGGATAGCTGTTGTTGACGTTGGGTTTTTTCCCCATCATCCATTATGAGTGTTCCTTGCACAATGACTTTCAAGCCTTATTTGCACAAATTTGTCATGCCTCTAGTTTGCCTCAATTTTATTTTTTGGTACAAGATTTTGATGCATACCGCCAATCCATTAGAGAAAACTTTTGAATGTTTTTTTTCAGATGTAAATATTTGACTTGCAAATATGACTTTTGACTTTGACTTGACTTTTCATTGTTAAAATCAGGCTGCTCTCGGTCTGTTGAGTTTGTATACACAAGACCTATTTATAATGTTCACCACTCAGTGACGCAGCCAATCAATCAATTCCACTCGCTGCAAATTGATTTTTCTATTACGTCAGCCCTATTTTATAATAATTGATTTGTTGGAAAATATGAGCATGGAAGCGTAGAGGAGCTCAGGAAATCAAATAATTCAAAATTGAATAAACATAATTTGCATGTCTCATAGGTCAACTGGAATTGAATGTACAGAATGATTTCTGCCCTTGGACAATTGAACCTGGCACTTTTTGACAGTGAAGCTTCTGTGTCACATAAAACTGTCTTTGTCTTCTTATCTTTCGCTGAGTGTAATGTTTTTATGGGACGAAAAAATATCTTCCGCATACCCAAACAGCACATGTTAAATAAATCCACTTGTTAATACTGTTACTGTTAGTACTGTCTCTAATATCATTACAGTGAGTCAACATTATTTGAAATTTTGACAAGTTCTCTCTGTGGCTGACATCTGTGATGACTCAGCATCCCATGCAGTTTTGACCAAGCACTTCAGTTTCCCTTTGTCCCGTATCGTCCTCCCCTCAGCTCCCCTGGTCTCTTTGACATTTGTGGGCCTCAGTCTTTGTGGGTGTATGACCCCTGGGGACTGAATAAAGGAGGAGGGGATTATTGGGGGGGTGCACAGGTCAGGGCAGCGTGCATGCATGTGTGCGTGTGTGTGGGGTGAGAGTGTTGATTAGCAAGTGCTGACGCTACACAGGCCTCAGCTGTTTCCTCTCACTGGCTAATCCCACTACCCAGAAGCCCCTGTGATCCAGAGGTTCTCGGCAGCTTGCTGTGATCAGGCACGTTCAGCGTGGATGGAGAGGGTCTGGACTGAGGCCCCTGCATGCCTGCTTGCCAGTGCCACATCATCACTGTGACATAATAGAAATGCACACACACATCTCTGCGCCGAGGCACGGTGATGGTGCAAGCCCACACATTCCCCCAAACAATGAAGCAACTGAAGGGATGTGCAGATAGTGATAAATGTTTTAAATAAACTTATTAGTTGTTGATTACAATAATAAAATGTTTTCAAATTAGGGTACTGACATCTAAGAAACTCAGTTTTTGTAACTGCTGTTTTGCAAATGCCAGGGAATTATGTTGCACTGAGGTGAAGTGTGTGGAGTTCTACGAACAAGTTAAGTCTCATTGTTTGGCTGGCATTATAACACAATACTGAATCATTTTCGTGCTAATTTGATTCTATGAAAGTTGTTGTCCTTGGTGCAAAAGTTGATAACAGTGATTCATTAATTTGGCTGCTAAAGGCCAAGCAGCAGACACAGCCAACACAAACAGCGTGAACCTTACAGTTGCATTCTGCCCTCAACAGTTTGAATATCTGACGGAAGCAGACTACTGTTAGGTTATGATTAACGATCATGCTCATTTGCTTCTAAGCCTCAATTATTAATTTATTAAGTTCCCCAGCATGATTGTGAGAGCATGAACTGCCCTAACCAGAGCAAGTGTGCGGTTTGGAGAGGAGATTAGTTACATTAAAGAGATTCAGCGTCATCTGTAGTGATTTTAATGAACTCAGTTAACTTTTAGCTGATATGTCCTGAATGAAGAAACAATTTCCTCAACAATCACTAAATTTCCATCTTTCATTATCCTTTGCTCACATATGTACAAGCACACACACACATACATGCATGCACACACACATATGCAGGCACACACTCACACACACATGCGATCAAACAAAAAAACACACAAATCACTCCATTTTAAACTGCAGCAGTGCAGCCAGTGCTCCATCTGTCTTTCGTACTTGCTCTGATTTTCTCATTGGAAACAAAGAAGGGAACAAAGATACAGCTAGAGACAGACTGATGGCGGGGTGGGGGTGCAATGTTCCATCCATTTTTTTCAAGAGATTTGCTTTATGATCTTTTACAGTGGCCGGTTCATTCCAGTTTGAAGCGCTTACACGTGAGCACTCAAGCTGCTGCTCTTTCGTTATTGTGGCTGGCCTCAGTGCTGACAAGTAGACAGGGAGGGATTCTTGCCAACCTTGCCAGGAACAAATTGTTTACCTCCACTGAATGCACCTTATTGAACAGCTTAAATGGGGAATGGTTGACCATGACACAGACCAGAGATCGACATGCTTTATCCTGTTGTGATGGTGGAGCAACATCAGAGAAGACACATGCATTAAGAAGAGCTCTGAACATCTGCTCGCTCTCTTCTCTGCTGTACTTTGACAAATACATGCATGTTTTTCACTGTAAAGGCTGTGTAAAATGTATATGAATACATGCATGTAAACAGCAGCTGCTGTACAGCTGCTGCAGGCTGTAAACATATCCCTCACATATTATTGGCCAGTCATTAGAGTGTTTGATGGCCATTCCATAAAGGACAGTTGCCAGAGTCTTCTTATAGTGTCAGCTGTCAGTCCCAGAGTCTGTCTCCACTCTGCTGATGTGTCATGACCGCTGTGCACTGTATGGAAACCTAATGATTGGTTTTCAGAAAAGAATGGAAATGTGCTATGGCTAACATTAGCTATGGGGTAATGGGGTTCATGCATGGACTGAACATAATTTATGTTGAAGGCGCTAACTCAGAGTCCTTTTAAATAACCTCAGTGGGGCTGTATGGGCTGTTGTGAATTCGATAGCCTAAGTGACACTATGCTATGTTCTCATGCCAGGACTCCCATCCCTACCATACCAAAGTCCCAGCATGGTCAGCATTCCGCTCCCAACCCCTCCTCCACATACACACTGTACTCTACTGGCTGGTCTGCAACTCTTAGATAGCACCAGAAGTTCAAGACCTTGCTGCTACTGACACTGAGTGCAGGCCTGCACGGTTTGCAGCTTGTTTCTCCTCTGCCAGGGAGCCTGGTAATGGCCAAAATAGACGTGGCTAAAGGGGAGGGTTCACGTTCAAGGCAGTGAAAGCTAATGGAGGGTGTCCTTTGAATGGCAACAAGAAATACTATATGTACAGAATGGATCTGGAGCTCATCATGACAGGCATGATCTATATATTCACTTATGACACACATGATGAAATGTTATACAAGTCCAGCCATAAGGATGCTGCTGTAATCCGGCCCTCAGACTCATACTAACCCACAGAGCTCAGTACACAGAAAACAAACGATGCTAGTTTTGACATTTGTTGTTTGTAGCTTAGTACCATAACGATCCGTGTTATGCAGGCTCCTAAGGATTAGAAAGGCTATTGCTGTGGGTTGCGTAGGTAGCATGTCAGTCGTGCTCCGTTCCATATGCCTTGCAAGCAGAGGTAAACAGCAGGCTTTGTCAGGCCTGATTACATTCCTTTAAAATCATGTCAGAGCCACGACACCAGGAAAAAGTCACCCAGAGTTCAGTTTTGATATGGCAGATTGCATTTAGACAGATGCCTCCACTGCTGTCCTGTTCTTCTTGCTTGAAATCTGCAGCATCGATATTGCTCCTGCATTTGACAGTTTCCATCTTAACTCTCACCTCACCTCACCAGATGTATTTGGGAAACTTTGCAGAAGCTTTGAAGTCAACGGAGTGACTACTCTGCAGGGACAGGATATGGTATTTCTTAGCATAACCATGTCAAAAAGACTGATGGCCTTACTTCTCAGACAGCCATTCATGCTTGCCTGACATGCACCCAAGGAGAAAAACAAAGTCAGTCTGACATTACCAACATGGCTTGTATGTGGAAAATGTACCAGACATGTACACTTAGTATACCCTGCAACTCATATTACGGCCTTCCCTTACCATGGTGGGCAGTGCAAGGTGCTCTGCTCTATTCTGAGAGCAGGAGGTGAGGAAGGGGAGATGCGGCTATCTCTGACATCCTAGCTGCCCTGTTATGTCACCAGGGATTTGCACCATAACCTAGAGCTGGGTCCAAGCTGGGATTTTTTTTTGAGTTGGTGGAATTCCTTTGTAACTCCAAACAAGACACAACAAGAGGAGGAACAGCGCTGGAATCTGATGATCAGTCGAGGAGGCCTGTGCGTGCAGAGTGAATGCCTTGTTAAGTGCTACATTGATTATATGTCTGCATTAATGACCGAGAGTTAACTTTAATGGTAAAACTGTGTGCTATGGTGTTGGTCTCTAAAAATATTGTATTTCCAGTTTGCTTCGCTAACTCATTAAATTTTGGTGGCAAACTGTATCGGGGAGGTTAAAGCAAACACAGTTGTGTCTTTAACCCATCTTTGAAGCCGATTTTTCCTTAAATTCCCCCTTACGCTGAGAGGAATATTCAAACCCAAGATGCCGTTGTTACATGGCTGCACCATTGTATCAAACAGAAAATATCTATATGTCTTGTGCATCATTTTATACACATTTATCTGTAATTCAGCAAGACATGTTAGGGATATCCACTAGAATTTAAATATAAAGTCTGAGCAAAGTTTGGACACACAGCAATGATGCACTTGACCGTGGGAGTGGCGGAGTTAAATATATATACTATATATATATATATACATATATATATATATATTTGTGGCATGCAAAATATGATATCCAATGACAAGGCATGAAGTCACCACTAGGGTTTGACTATCTGTTTTTTTTTTTTTTTTTTTAAGACTGATTCTGATAACGATTTTTTTTTTAAACTGAAGCTACCAATATTAAGTAGCCTACTGAAATTCAACATATTTAAATTAGAAACTTACTGTGCAAAAAAAATAACAAGAAAGCTATTACTACAGTAAATCTCTTTTTAATGAAGTAACAAAATGAAACAAATATTCAATGGTGACCTTGACGTGCTTCTCACACAACAACCCCCCCACCCCCCACCCCCCTCCCCCAATTCCTTTGGTCACTATGATCCATTAAAGAGGAAAGGGGCTGGACTGAGGAGTGCTGTTTCATCACTTGTCTTATTTTACCCTGTTGGTCCCTGGTGGAAGTCACTGAGTTTCCTTTTTTAGCTGTGGCTGACTCATAGCACAGCCCCCATCCCCCCCAGACCTCCTGCAAAGTCCCAGCTCAGCTCTAAGTCATTCTCTCTCTCTCTCTCTCTCTCTCTCTCTCTCTCTTTTCTCTCTCTGCCCGATCAGATTCTCCTGAGTCACAGAGAGCCTTTCCACCCCATACTCACCCCTCCTTTTCCCCGCTCTCCTTTCTACACTGACTCCCTCTATGTGTCTCTTTCGTGAAAAACAACAGGTGCAGCGGGGCCTTGCACAGGGCTGTCTGGCTGTCTGGTTGGCTGAGTGTCCAAGCCTCCCAGCCACTTCTCACTGTTATTTCAGCCCTCTACTTCCAAACATCCAATCTGTCACCCTTCCACACAGCGCTGCCGTGTGTCTTGCTCGTGCCTAGGACAAAATTATGTCCAAAGTTTCCCTCAGCAGATTGTTTTCAGGTTAGAGGGCCCAGTGGCCCAGATAACTGACAGTGTCAGTGGACCTGCTTGCACACGGTACCCATCCCCTTCTCGCTAACACCCTTCAGCCCCTCTTACAATTTTCTCTGCACTTGTGCCACCTTTGCCTCCACACCCCTCCTCTAATGTTTCCCCCTGAAGCCAGTTGCTCTCCTCCCCATTGGGTACACATTCTTTCCATTCAAATTATACTCCGACCCCCTCGATCGTGCCCACCCAGTGCAGCACCTTCCAACGGAATCGCATCCTGTTTCAAAAATAGCCTGAATAATTTCATTTTTGAAATATAATCCTCCTCTCGCTTCCTCCACCTGTCCTTACGCCCCATTTCTCTCTCTTTATCTCTCCACCTCTCTCATTGTTCTGCTTTGAGTGCAGACTAAAAGAAAGAGAATACAACCAAACAGCTCAGGCAAATCCTCCCTCTCTTTCTCTTTTATGTCTCTTTTTTCCCTGTAACTTTTGACAGATGGTTTTGTTATCATTAGAGTAGGATAAAGGAGGGCTACTCACGTGGATGACTAACCCAATTCCTTGTTTGTTTGTGTTTTTTTTTTCCTCCTCTGCTAGAGATTCCTGGCTCACCACAGCAGTCTTTCCAAGCCAGTGTCTATATATTGCCTCAGCAAGCATCTGGTATTTCCAGCCACTTCTACTCCCATTGAGGCAGCATCCTACATTCATGATTTATAGATATGACATGGGATAGTGGGCTTCTTTGTGTCTTTCAGTATTAATTCAAGATGTGCTGTTGTTGTTCTTTGGATGTGTTGGGGGTCATTGTATAGCTCCAGCATACAAAAATCTTTCTAAAAAAAATAGTTCCCAAAGCACCCACAAGCATGCTGCATGTCTGTTCCTCCTGCACTCTCTCTGTACACTCTTCTGTGATGCAGATGTGTCATTGTTTACAATGATCTGTTTCTGGGCCAGCAACATTCCTGATTGTTGACAGCAGCAGCACGTTTTGTGGGTCACTTATTTGTTCTTTGCATGCAGCGTATAGTTTCTAGGTCACCACTGCTGTTGTGTATAGATGCAAACATCACATGGTCTTCCTCTAGCCCATATCCCTCTATCTAACACCCTCTCGGTGATAGCCCAGTGACTTCCAAAATAGCATCTTATCCAAACAGTACAAAATGGGGCCAGGTGTATAGTGTCAGTTCAGTGGCGTTAAAGTGTGGCAGTGGCTTTTGTCTGAGGGTTAGCGGTGGTGTTTGGCTGTGATTATAGCTGCTGTGTGGCTCCTGTAAAATAGCCCCTACAGCATGGTCTGATCGAAAAATCAAAACACAGGGAGACTATCACTCCATTATAGTGCGTTTTAATATTTATTACACAAGTGTGCCACTTCACTGTTTGATAATCCTCGAATAGACATGCCATTAAAAGATGCCATTAAGAGGAGCTATCCCCTCTTATCCTAAGAAGTGATAGTTTCTCTTAATGGCCTGTCATAAGATAGAGTCACTGGCTGTCAAAAAGCACTCAGTTTTTCTGCATTAAAAGTTGCTGAGTAAATGCCCCAGGGGATGGCCACTGATGGATTTAAGGCAGTAAATTCCCTTTCCACTTATACTCAAATGGTAAAACTTGACCCATTGATCTTGCCAATGCACTCTGTCTCAAACCTCTGGCAACCTTTATGGTGAGGAGAATACATAAACTCATCTCTTTAGCCTTGCTCAAAATAGGACTGAGACTCTTGCCGGTGATCAGCCGAAACATAAGCTGACATTAAAAATGACCCTGCAGCAGCCTGATTGAAAAGAAATGACAAAACCTAAAATTACAGAGAGCAGAGTGATGGAGTTTGCTGTCCCATAACTTGGTGAGCACCTACATCAATAGCTTCTTATTACTTTCTCATTACAGAGAAAAGACCGAAAAAAAGCCAAAGCGACAAATCCAGGAGTTTTTTCTGAGTCTTTCTGAGTATCTTTTGTGAGCCATTTAAGAAAGTTATGGACATCGGCTACCTCTAGCGTGTCCTCTTACAATCACAGTTGTTTACTAGCATTTCAAAATAGCGTGCTATTAAAGCAGAGACGTGTATTGACCTTTCAGAAAGATTAATATATCTGTGACAGGAATCAACAGGCACATAAAACCTTCCCAAGTGGGACTCAAGTAATACTACAGAAAGACAATTAGGCAAGTACAGGAGACACAGCACTGATCAGTGAAGCCAATATTTTTCTATGTACGTGTGTGTGTGTGTGTGTGTGTGTGTGTGTGTGAACATGCCAAATATGTAAATAAGTATACATACATACGGTGTAAGGATGGACTATCTTTCCAGTTTGACTGACAATGTCACGTGAAATGCTGCATCTTTTTGTTTTTTACCCCACCATCTAGCTGGTTGCACGCCACGCGCAAGACATAAATATCTTCGCCTAAGTTTAATGGCAGACATATCAGGTCTCTATATCATGTTCCAGAACTTTCCATCTGTCTAATCCGGTCCGGACCAGTGTGCAGTTCCTCGAGCCTGTGCTTACTCTTGTTTGGATTCCTTGGGATAAACTGACATGTAAACAACATCATCGGTCATTCTCGCTGGTGTCTGAGCAGAGTGGGATCCAATAGAATGGATAGGAATGGCCAGGTGGTTGAAAAAACACATAGGCACACATACACACACACACACACACACACACACACACACACACACACAATCATGTGCAAGCCCATACATTCACATACTCATTCAACATGCACACACACACACGCATGCACACACACGCACATCACTATACAGCTTTAGAGCTGTGTATCCAGTTGTCCCCTAGCAACGCTCTCCGTTGTGTCTCCGTTCCAATGACAGTTTGATGAAAACCACAAAGGGTGTTCATCATAACAAAGTGAGAGCTGCTGAAATGTTGATGGGATTGTAGATGGCTGTGTGACAGCAGAGCACGAAACAGAGCAGTGTTATACAACACAGAAATGATCAGGGAAAACTCTGACCACACCAAACTGGTTTTCCACTTGTTGCTGATTCACACAGACATTTCATACATTGTGTGTGAGTTGCATCAACATGTTTCTCCTTCATACATGACCTGTGATTTAGTCATTTTCTCTAAAAGCAAAAAATAAAAATGGAATGGAAAGAAAAGAAGATGGAATTATTCTAAAACTAGGTTAACTGACGCTCCAGTCCCGTGCTCACAATCATTTGGAAACGCTATCGCCTGTTGACTTCAAGGGGATTTGGAGGAGTGCTGAGGTAACTTCTTCTGTCAGGCGTGTGAGAGCTGCCTAAAGTTGAGAGCATGGAGGAGGGAGGGGGCTGGTGGAGGAGAAGAGGCGTCATTCGGTAAATGAGGGGCTTAACTCCTTTCTGGAACTTTCTTAGTCAGGCAGTAGCGGTCAACACTGCATCATACCATCATTTCTTTTTTTTTTTTTTAAATCTGAAAAACATTTCTTATTCATGATTTCCACATGCTCTTACTGTTTTTTTTTTTTGTTTTTTTTGACAAAATCCCCTAATTTTTCTTCCCCTTTTGCTTGGCCACTCTCAATTTCCTCATCTCTCCCTCTCAAAAACCATTTAGTTTTCATCTCCTATTCCACTTTTCCCTGCTTTCCCCCTCATTTATCCACTGTTATCCCCCTTCATTCCCATTGTCTGCCTCTCTCACTCCACTCCTCTCCTCTCCTCTCTGCCGAGCGATGAATCAGCGCTGAGTCATAAGTCCTGTCAAGGGGTGTGCCCAACTGCTTCAGCTGAGAGGAACCAGCCAATAGGAAGCAAGGGGATGGGCCGCACCTTTGCAGTTACTCCCCTACTGCTTTGCATTCCAACATGTGAGTGTGCGCACACAGACACTACACACACACACACGCACACACACATACACTCACACATTTACACATATACTCAAGCATGCATTCTTTGCATCATTGCATTCTCTTTGTCATTCCAGTTTTTCCATTTGTGAAATAGCTACCATGCGTTTGTTCTGTATTTTTGAGGGAACAGCTTACTTTGCGTCCCACATCTGATCTCTTTGCACTGTCTGCTGCATTCTGAATTTGAAGTGCTCCTCCAACAGAATCAACAACAGACAACAGAATCAGCTTTCTTCACTGCTCCCTCTTACTCTATCCTGCAATTTCATCTTCCAGGATACACAAGAGTCACTTTGGGACAAGGGCAGCCCGGTGCGGTCTGCTCCAGTTCTGTGACTCACTTTAATCATTTGGAGCGGCTGCCCTGAAAAAAAAAAGAAAAGAAAAAATGGCATCTCTCATCTCTTCTATCTGACTCAGTATTTGGCAGCCGAGCTCCTTTCCCTCCAAACGAGCAGAGGCCGGTGCTGCAGCGGTCAGGGCTGCAAAGGGCTTCGTTCAACGTCATTGTGTGCTGAGCAGACAGGGAGGAATGTATTACACATACCAGTGCAATCCTCTCCCAGCCCCTTCAACTCAACTTTCACCATGTGCTCCGCTGCCTCATGTTTCCCACTCCTTCTCACAGTCAAATGTGGGAAGAATATTTAGCAAAGTTAACATCTATTGTACAAGCAAATGACAGCTGAAATATCTAATGTAGCTGGTAAATGGGAATAATATGGAATTGCTCTATTTTTTGTGTTGTCAGAACTGTGGATTTTAACATCTCATGGCTAGGAATGAACATGATGCTTATTAAATTGCCCTTGAAAATGAACTAGAAAACAAGGTTTTGTGGTAGTTTGGGACAAATACTAATGCTGAATGAGTGTTTTAATGTGAGACCATCCTTTCTCTGCTCACCCATCTTCTCCTTCACACTCACAAGGAGAAAGTCTGACAGAAAAAAGGTTGCGTAATTGTCTACATTTTCAAGAGGTTTCAGACATGATTTGATTCTGAAGCCAATTTCAAGGCTATTTGCTCCGATGCAGCAGAGCAGAGCCAGACGAAACCAGCTGAGGCCTGAACCGGTCTTTGTTCCTGCGGAGGAGTTACGGCCATGTGATTGTTTCTTATGAAGTGTTGCCAGATATACATTTTGATCTATGAGACGCAGATATTCACTGAGACAACTCTCTGTGTGGACACAAAGACAAGTGCGATGGGAAAGCAAAAGGCAGTTCCACTCATAGATCATGTGGGAGGGTAACAGTGTAAATGTATTTGCCTTGGCATTTCATTATATCACATGCTTAATGTCTTTTTCAATGATTTAGAAAGATTGAGCAGTAGTGTGCAAATCTAAATGAGCAAATTATCTTGAGGACTTATTTTTTTTTATTTTTAGGCCTTCAACTCCAATGAGTCAGAAGTGTTAGACTCACTATTGATCTTCCTAGTGACTCAGAATGAGTCTTTGTATATGTAGAGGCATATTCTGACAATGAGGCAGCCTCAGCCTGATATGTAATGGGGAAGTCAGATCTCAACCCTGCCAGATAGTCCCACACTCAGAGCGTTAATGAGTCCTTTGTCAACTGCAGATTAATTTTTAATATGCCAATGTTTCATTTTGAAAAGTGCATGCTTTAAATCAGGTTGGTTTGTGGCTGGTGCTGGACACAACAATAATACACCAGTGGAAAGGGCATAAGCCAATAATGACCATTAATGACATTAATTTGAAAATGTACTAAAACATCTAACTGGTACACATCTGACCATTTGACTATTATTAAGGAAGAAAAAATACAACACTTGCAAGACAAGGGTCATTCAAGGTTTTTTAAATTATCTTGATTGATTTTTATGCTAAACAAAACCCCTTTTCAAACTAATTTAGACGATCAGTGAAAAATGAAAATAAATCGGTCCCACTGCCGCCTGTATATCCACATGCCTCACTATAATGTGGCCTGTGCCTAACTGATGCTAAAGCTGCATTCTGCGTGTGATCCTCTCTTTTGTTCTCCACTCTTTTCAGTATGTAACAACAGGTGGCCCGTGGCACACACACGTTGACCTATGAAGTGTGCAGCATATAAAAAGATCACATTAGCTCTGAATAAATACTTCCTGGTAAAGATTTTCATGGTACCATCAGCGCTGTAACACTGCAATGTGGCATCTGTGTAGCTGTTGAAAGAGATGGATCAATTCCAGCGCTTAAAGAGCAACAGTTCCCTGAAGTGTGACAAATTGTATGTTAAAATGTACTGTATGTTGTAGATGTAATTGTAAGCCTTTCATTATTTTAAAAGGCCTCGTTAAACAAGAACAGAATGTATGAGACCGAGAAGTCAATTTGAGGGTAGAAAGTTACTAAATAAGGTATCGCTATTCTTGCTCTTTAGCCCAATTTCGTTTGGAGTTCGCTGTGTGCAGAGCTTGGATTGCCTATTTTGTCAGAGCCTGTGGCTCTAGGGAAAGTCATGGGAATGGGGGAAGAGAGATGTTAAAAAAAATGGGCAGGACACCCGGTGGCATCTGCCCTATTAATAATTCTCATTATCTTCATCAAAATTATAATTGTCTCTACGTACTGATTTGATCAGAGGGCTTTACTTGTCAAAAATCTCACTCTGAAATTACAGATAATATTTCAGCATTTTTACAGCACAAAGTTATATCCTTGTAAGGTTTTTTTTTTTTTTTTTTTTTTTTGCTGCCATGTATGAAATTATGCTTTGCCATCTATGGCGTCAAGTAAGCCTCCTCTCTCCGTCTCTCTTGATAGTAACTTCTTTGTCCCTGGCTGGTCAGTCAGCTAAGCAGCCACCAGCCCTCAGGTCCCGACGGGGCTGACTTGCATTTGACATTTCATCGTCTACACACAACAAAGACTGATATTGTTCATGTACGCAGTTAGAACCTGATTGGGCCGGTTATTCTGCCTCATGCCATGTTGTTACTGTACGGTTGCTGTTGTTGGTGTTGAAGCAGTGACTGCTGGATCAAACCAGTCTGGTCTGGCTGAGCACACACACATACACACAGAGGGCCCAGTGTGACATGATGACTGTGTGTGTCTCTCTGATGTGTCACTTCCTGTGGTTTGCAAAGGTCACGTGTCCTCGCCGCTGAGGTCACCGCTGCTTGGTTCCTCTCTGTATTGCTGTGCTCGGGAAACTTTCTCCAAACTTCCTTCCTCTCCCCAGCACTCCTCATTCTGTTTCTATTCTTTCTAGCGGCTTGTTATCACACAATGAGGCAGGCCATTTGCAGCTGGTTGAGAATACACTAATGGAACCGCCTCAAGCTGCTCTACCTATACCTACCTATAAGTTATACCTACCAGCAAGACAGCCCACATTTTCCCTTATTGTACTTAACATGTGATATTTTACAGTGCTTGCTCATCAGCTGAGTCAGAAAGTACCAATTCAGGAAGTATCAATCCATGAAGATAACAATTACTGCTGATTACCAGAGGCTAGTCTATTTGTGATGCACTTTACTCCTAATTCGCTTCGAAAGAAAACAAATTGGACTGAGCAGAATTGAAATCATGCAGTTAAACAAACTGATTTGGTCAACGAGTATATGTGGTCATTGACAGGCGAAGGAAATGATAATAATAGTGATGACATTAATGATGATGATGATGATGATTTTGATGGCTGAAATTCATAGCCACATTCTCGACAGGATGGCAAAAGTACGATTATCTCTCCTTCACATTTACTGAGCTGCCACGGCAGAAGTGACTGGTGGGTGATAAGCAAAAACCGGTCTGAGCCGGCTTGATGAGCACTGCAATCCAGAGAGGGAGAGGGAGAGGGAGAGAGAGAGAGTGAGAGGAGAGAGTTTGTCACTCACTTTACTTCTTGCCACATAGCCGGTGTCACTGAAATACTTTATCAAGGCTTCACTTGTCATTTGCTATTTGGTGGCAGAGTCATGCATGCGTATGCACACACCCACTTTTGCATAAATGCACACATGCACACATAAATCTACCTTCTCAGACACATATGCATACACACACACACAAGCACACCATCACAGTCCAGTACAAATGCACACACATGAGGACATAACCTTACAGGTGG
This sequence comes from Myripristis murdjan, assembly GCF_902150065.1. Taxonomy (NCBI): domain Eukaryota; kingdom Metazoa; phylum Chordata; class Actinopteri; order Holocentriformes; family Holocentridae; genus Myripristis; species Myripristis murdjan. Next base: position 14,174,291 of record NC_043988.1, on the reverse strand, counting down.
GTGTGGCTGGTGTCACAGCTTGTAAATACCACTCGTATGTACAGTGCATGAGCTGCATTAGATACACTATACCACTGCAACCAACAAGACTAAAGCAAGCCAAATGGCAATTACAGTCCACAAATATCAAACAGCTAATAAAAATACAGTATCAATCTAAATGTTGAGCAAGGCTTTTATGCTTCAAAGGCTTTGTTGGTACAAAGCTTTGCCGTACAAAAGCTCACCACTCACTGGGGATAAAAGGATAACTGGAGTCGTTTCAGAGAGAGCTCTGACTGACAATGGTTGGTGACTCTCAGCAAAGGTCCGCGTCTGCAGCAAAACAACTCATCTGCCCGCCAGACATGACGACTATTTTGGGCTGCAGAAGGGGTTAAAAATATGAGCCAATCAGGAGACTTCCAGTGTGAGGGTCAACTTTCAAGCATGTATTTATCAATACCAGCACACATGCACAGAAATAGCTGATTTGCACACACAGTCGCATGCACATGCAGAAATACTGACGCTCCATGCACAAAGACACTGATACATGTACACATACTTTTGTGTGCAAAAACACGCACACATGCACAGACACACGCACATGTATCTACATACATGCACACGGCACACAGGGGAGAATGTATTCATCTTGCCAACCAGACAGCATAGTGTGAACAAGTCAGGCAGACATTTGCAGACATGATATGTCTACTCCTTCTGCTCCAAGCTCATAGTCAAACTGCCACCCCCTCCCCCACCGCAGCCATGTTGGCTTGCCCGTCTTGCACAGTGTAGTGTTTCCTGCAGAATCAGAAATCACAGAGTTGCCACAGGCCGGTGTGCCCACTATAATATCGCAGGAGAACAAAGAGAAAACAAGGAAACATATATAGGGCAGCCAAAGGAAAGTCCTTCTTGGCCTCTCTTCTTAGAGGCCAGCACAGATTTACTACAGTTTGATTTGTAAAGCCTCGGTCAGGAGTGCTCTGCTCCAGTCACACCCCCACTGTCAACTCCATTCAATAACCTACTTATTTCAGCGTCCACTCTGGATTGATCTATGATTTCTGTTTCTATGGCTCAAGACGAGCAGTTTGCCCCTGCGCTCCTGGCTGCCCCTCTACAAGGTTCTCTTCTAATCTCCCTGACCTTTGGAGTCAGTGGACAGAAAGAGCCAAAGGTCACATTATCTGACTGGGGTGTCATTAGCTTCGAATAAAAACTGAGCGAATGCTGGAGTCCCAGAAAAATGACAGGCATCCAGCTGCCCAGGTGAAGCTCATCTATTAAATTGAATAAGACGTGTTGTAAAGAACCACTGAAGGCCTTTCATGTGTTTTGAGTGTGTATTTCTAAGCAAAGTGAATTGAGTGGTTCATCTGCATTTAACTGTTGGCTCAGTGTGGAAAAAAAGAGCAAATAAAAACGCACAGTTTTTCTTAGGAAAGTGCTAGGCTAATGTGTGTCTAATGAAAGAGGGTTTTAATTATATTTTTTCTGGTTGATCTTACTGTATAATTTACTGCTATTTATCTTTTTTGTCTGTTTACATCCCATGTGGTCCTTTACCTGTGTCTTTTCTCTACAACACCTGCCACATGCCCTGTTTATGTCCCACATTTCCTGGCAAAGTTTGAAAATCTGAGAACGCTGCCTTTATTGTGCCATTTGTGCCATGTGATTTAGTGCAAAGTCATTTGAATCTACCTGTGAGTACAAAAGGTGCTTTAAAAATAAATCTATTTGCCGAGCAGGTGGAAATCTAGTCGAGAGCTGTGCCAGACTGTACTTGAGACAGCAAGGAGCGCCACTGATTTCTCCTTTTTGCTCTTAGAATTCAAACAGCCTGCAACTGGACTGAACACACTCGCTCCATGGCGTACAAGAGCATCCCAAATGCCCATCTTAGCCAAAGGACCCTTAGGCAGCTAATATAAAGAGGCCCTTCATATTCTACCATATTTGGTTGGAGAAGGCCAAAGTCATCATCTAATCGCCCAAGAATAAACACATACTCTGAATATTGAAGCGGTGACACTGTCAGTGGTGTGGTAGCCACCTGATACACACCACGACTTGCTGGTGATGTCAGACCAGACACACTCGTATAGCTGCGATGAGACAGGCTGTAACTGAATGCGGATGACAAGTGTGTACAGCACCTCAGGCACTCTAGCTTCTCAAGGTGATGAGAGAGATGCATACACAGATCTCTACATAGAAAAGGTTGTCATTAGTCATCCCGAGGAGTGGTAATGCCACTTTACAGTGAAATACACAGACACGTGGATGGCTGGCTACATATTTCCAGAGAAAAGTGTGTCTCGACTGAGAACACCATGCTGACTCCTCACATATTCTTCACCTGTCTCTCTTAATATTGCTCTCATCATCCCCAACAAAATTATAGAAAATGAAAACAGAAAATAACATCTTCTTTGGCCAAAGTGTTTTTTTTTTTTTTTTTTTACTTGTACTTCTTTATAATCAGCCTCTATAATGAAGAATGCTGCAGTTTTGCCTGCGGCGTCCTGACCACAGAGCAGAAACAGATTAGCGGTAGAGATGGTCAGGCAGACTGGAAGAAAGACAGGAAGACAAACAGAGAAATAGGGCAGACAGTTGTATACACACACCAGTGCACACAAAAACACACACACACCCCTCACCCCCACTCTCATCTAAACGCTCTCATCCCAAGCCCCTGTGCATCAGAGGTGAGTCATTCTGTCCTCTCTGTGTGACTTTGCGCACTTCTGAGCCACCATGAATGGCGCTTCTGCTGACTCCGTGTCCCAGTTTTCTGCTTTGTGGTCGGTTGCAGGGAAAGCTGACAGGAGCATGGGGAATGTAGTGGGGAGTACAAGGGCCAAGTGCGTAGTACACAGGATCGCAAATGCTTACCAAATCATCCACACTCGCACTCAGCTCAGTTCTCAGGTCGTAAATGTAGTAGGAGAGTGTGGTGCTGGCTCAGCAGTCTCTCCGGGGAGAGGAGGACTGGATGGCTTTGGGATGAGTCTCTGTGAACTAGCACAGAGATAAAAAACAACAACTAGTAGATAAGATAACACACCGGCAAGATAAAAACTACCATGTTATGGTATAGTATTGCACCATTGCCGCTACTCCCATGATGCAAGATAACTTTCCACAAAGTCATATTACACTGACAGAATAAGCTTATCAGTGACCTGCTGGTGTTAAAATGCAGTGATTGTCAAATATTGGGTCATGGTCCAAAAGTGAACTAAATGCTGATTCTGGCTGTCCATGTATATTATGTAAAATATAATATATAAAATAGACCTATAAAATTAGGCTTGAAAAGAATGAAAAAAAAAAAATGAACTGGAGGCAAACACTAACTAAAGGGCTTTTCATTCGGCTTCAGAGGGTTTGCACTCCATGAAAGTATTGCGGTGTAATGAACTTTTCATTTTGCAAAAACCGAGTAAGGCCAAATGTGGATCCTAAGCCAACAGAAAACCGCTGTTTTAAGGTGTGTGCCTGACAGAGAAAGAGGAGGACAGTCAGTGGAAACATCTGTGATTCACAGCCTAATGAACTGAAGAGGGTGGTTCTTCTTACACACATTGTGCATCTGTATGTGATTCACCAAATGTTAAATTATCTTGAATGTCTAGTTGTATCTGTTTTGCAATGCACAAAGCATAAAGGAACTGTACTAATCTTTTGGGATGACTCTTCTCTTTGCAGTAACATTGAATGACATGTAGCATGTAGAATATGAAATAACTTAAATATGAATAGAACCTTGCAAAAGATGGATATTAAGCTGGTTTATTATTCCCTCATTTGGCCTCTCCTCCTCACCTCTTTTCCCATTCATCAGCGGCAGAGAGACTCCTGGCTCACTGTCTGCCTGTATTGATGTATTCTGTATTGACAAAGACTGTATTGAGCAGTCTTCGTCAATAACAAAGACTGTTTCCGCCAGACGTTCTGTGTGGAAGTGGGTCAGTCTGCTGTAGTTTGAGACATGGTGTTTTATTTTCCATAAAAAGGGCCTGAATAGCTCATATTCTCTCAAACTGTATGCCCATTCACAGCCTAATGAAATGAAGAGGGTGGCTCTTCTTACACACATTGTGCTGGAGAGAAAGAGAGGAATTGAAAATAGCAATAAGATTACATTATCAAATTTCAGAAATTCACACCCTGCCCATTGAACCTGAAGAATGGCTGTTCTCCACTGAGATATTTGTTGTCAGAATGAGCCTTAGTTAAAGGTCATTGTGGTGGGATTGCAAGCATATGGAAAAACACAACGCTATTTTTAATCTTTTGTAGGCTGTCGCTTAAATTTGCATGTTTTGCACAAAGACGTCAAAAGATGAATGCACTCATCAGCGAAAAACATCCAAAGCTTTGCCAACTTTTACCAAATGAGGCGTTAAAGATGGAGGTTGCTGGTGATTGCTGTATTTGACAAGGTTGATAAGAATCTGTGCAGTATGATGAGCTCTTTTAATTACCCTCTGCCTGCAGTTTTCACTTGTTTCCTTTGTCTTGCCAGACAACAGTGTGCAGAGAACGTGCTGATTCACTGCTGAGCTGCAGAGTCATCATCATCTGCACAGGCAGAGGAAGGGCACGCAGACAGACGATGAGTTGGTGTGAAACAGACTAAACTGTTACCTGGATGTCTGCTGTCTTTCCCCCGGGCAGAGACAGAGAGAGAGGGCCGTGTGTTTTATATCAAATATGTTTATGATACACACACATCTGATAGCAGTCTGGTGTCTGTGGCACTGAGACGAGATGTGTCGGGACATCAAGCTTTGATTAGAGATTTGATTAGGTCACTTCAGCACTTTTACTGGTGCTCTGTACTGTACATCTCATTTGAAAACTGCACAGTGAAAAACTGGCAAAAACACTACTTTATCTACACTGGCTTTGTTCAAAAAACAACTGAAAAAAATAATTCTTTAGCCATAATTTGTAGCACTTCTGGATCTTCAATCTGTATCTTTCATTTTCTGTGCAAATTGGTTATTATTATTATTTTTTTTCTTCCTCTTCTTTCTCCTCTTCTTTGTCCTATTTGTTGTGATGTGAATTTCTATATTATCCGTATTATAAACCACTGCTGTTGTTTTTATTTTTACATAGGGGAGGTATTTTCATAAGCCTTTTGGCTTCTACCTCTCCTGCACAATGTTTAAATTTATTATTTTTACTGTTTTTATGTAAGTCATACAATGTGCAAACAAACATACAAACTTTTTACATTGGTGCTGCTCAAATCTATTTCCCTTATTGAGAGAATGCCTATAAAGTTCTACCTCATCAGAAAGAACCAGTTCCATGTTATTATGCTATGTGTTTTCAGGCATATTGAATGGTGCTCACCAGAAGCCATCATTATCCTATTTCCACCTGCTGATTGCTTTTTGTGGTGAGATGTATAAACTCACATTCACTGCAAAAAAACAACAACTGCATTTTAAGATGTAATTTAGTTCGATATTCAGTGTAAAATTGTGTTTTTCTCAAAACAACTGATTTTTTTTTTTTTAAATTATGTGTCATTTTCTTGATACCAATGGGTTGATCTACCTAATTTCAACACATTTACACTTCTTCCCTGAAAAAATTAATTCTAATTCCACAATACTGAAAACAAGTGGGATTAACTCATCCCACTAGCAGAGTTTTGACTTGTTTTAGGAACAACACTTAACACAACATTTGAGACTGAATGACTTAAGTGCTGGGACTAGTTTTAATTCTTTATTCTGGCTAATGTATGACTGCCAGTTGCATAAGCATTAAGAGTGACTCATTTTAAACTAAAAAGTCAGGCACCCCTGGCACATGCTGAAGACTGCAGCCGGTAGAAGCAGGAGATGGGTTTGCTTCGAGTAAATCATTTTTATGCAACAGGTCAATGAAGACGTCATCAAGTCTGACTTGCTTTTAATTTGGCTGGATTTATACCTATACCTTACAGTTACTGACTATATGCTATACTGTGCTCATTGTTCAGGTAATGCAGTGGCTGCAATGCCTGCTGAACACATAATGGAAATAAGTCAGTTCAGTTATAGGCTTTGTTGCCACCACAACAGCAGGCTGCAATTATGCACAGAAGCAAATGACTTGCTTAATTTTTGCTACATAGCCTCTTGGAAACGCTGGATGGCAATCAAGAGTTCTTACCGCACTATTACCAATCTCTTTTGTTGCCGTAGAGAATAAACTCAGAAGCTGCTTCCATTTAACCAGAGCAGTATAAAGCTGTAAAGTAGAATGTTAATGACTTCTCTGCTTTCCTTTGCTCATTACAGCAGTGCTTCTCTTCACATCCCACAGCAAAGACTCCTATTGACGATATTAGGGCTGATTGCAGTGATGCAATCTCATAGGTATACGAGAAGTGCAAACCGCCGAGAAACACACACGGACTCACATAAAGAGAAAGAGCCATCTCTGAATGAAGAACATTGTTGTGTTCTGGGAAGTGATACGATAGTCTCTGTGTAGGAGTGCCTCATGAGCTCCTACACCTTCCTTTGTAGATAAAAAAACACAGTTCAGTAGCCTCTGTGGTGGACATTAGCTTTTCCCTCAAAGGTGGAAAAATGCCTCAAGTGTCAGGCACAAAGGTGGGTGAAAAACCAGGGAAGAGGACAAAGTCTGCTTTCTTTTGCCAAGAAAAAAGTCAACTCTACACTTGCAGTTGCACCCAGAGATGCTGCGTCTCCCACCGGAGCAGAATGGAGGATGAATAAGGTTTAGTTTTCAGTGTGAGGAAACACCGGCACTGATGCCCTTCCCATAATTTTTTGTAGCTGGGTCTGTACTGTCAAAATAACTTACAGAGGGAAAATCAACTCTGCTGCTGCTGCTCTCATTATCTGTTGGCATTGCAACCTCAACCAGCCAGCATACGCCTGGGAGGTTATCTGTAATGTGCAAGGTACTCTGTCAACAAAATGTCCAAATTCAGCTGCAGGAAATGGATGATTGGTACTTCTATTCAGTCTGTGTTTCCTCACCTCTATATTTCTTCCTGAATTTTTAGCTTTTCTCCCTTTCTTGAGCAGTAGCAAAAAGTAGCAACCAGGAAGCACATTCAGAGGCTGATGAGTTGCAGAGGTGAAGGGCCGGTGCAAGGGTCAAGAAGATGTTGAATTCCAAGAAGTTCAAAGCTGCTGGAAAAGTCCTAAGGGCAGTGCAGGGCAATAATGAAGTATATTTACTTTATTATTATATTTAAGTGCAGTTTTCAAGTATCTGTACTTTTTATTGTATTTGTTTTTTTTTTTGTTTTTTTTTTTTGTTTGTTTGTTTGGGAACTTATGACTTTTACTCTTCTACATTTCAAAGACATATGGCACTTTTGACTCCACTACATTTCTATGACCTTTCAAATTACTCGTTACTTTTAAGCATTGCTTTGAAGTGAGCTGCTGATTTTTTTTTTTCTGTTTGTTTTTGTTTGTTTGTTTGGCTTTTTTTCTGGCCACATACTGTTTCTCATAAGAGACACACCAATCACAGTACCTGCTCTCAGCTGGGTATGGTGTGGAAAAAAAGTCATCCAGCTCCGTGAAACAAGCGCAAGCACGACATCCGTTTTCAAAGTGAAACACATTCGTTCCATTTTGTTAGCAAAGCACAAACGTTTCACAGTTACGAGGTTATGTAAATGCACTGTGAAAACAAGATAGGAATATATTGATATTAAAAAGAAAATGTACTTTTGAATACTTACTATATATTAAAAGCAAACACTCCAGTATTTTAACTCAAATAAAAATTCAACTGAGTAACTTTTACAAGGGAACGCTCACACAGACTCACTCAGTTTCTTCATGGAGCAAATCAAAGATAAATCTGACATGAATTTGAACCTAAATTAAATAGATTTCATTAATATATAACAAAATGATGACACTTAAGAGAATAATTGCATTTTGCAGTGTATTAGCTTGATGATTTTTTTCCATTTCTCATTCGGGAATGTTTCTGCAGTTTTCCTCCACGCTCCCCTGCCCTGTAGGCCTTTTCCTTACGCGGGCATCTCTATTGATTGCTGAGATTTTATTCTTATTTTCTAATGGTGAGCCAGAAAAGTCTGTAGCTGCTTTGCTATCTGCATACCGCAGCACAGCGTTCAGACCTCTTCCTGCTCCTGGACTCTCAGACGGTTTAGAACAAGCTTGTGAGATTCCTGTGAGAGGCTGTGTTCATTCACACACACCGACCTTCAGCAACTCAGTAGCTCCACATCCTCACTTATATAACCATCACAGGGGCACTCCTTTTACTTCTCTCTGTTCTTACTACACTGCCTCTTTGACTGGCCGACCCCTCAGAAAGCATTATCAGCAGTACAAATGGAATCAGCACAGCCAAATGTAAAATATATGGTGAATTATTTATTAACAATGTTACACAATCTCCAGCCCTAGCAGTGGTGGTTGTGATGAGGGCACCACTAACTCTTCCTAAAATCTATACAGAAAAAAAATAAAACAACAACAACAGCAAAAAAACAAAACAAAACAAAACAAAAAACAATATATACAACCAGAGAAAAAAACTCCGTCAAGGACTTTTAAAAAAATTAATTTAGTAAAACATTTATATGTTCATATATATAAAAACAGATGTACAGTAAAAATCACCAAGTTCCATATCAAACAACTATATGAAAACATTTCTATTGACAAAACTGATGTTTTTAGTGCAAAAGCAGTTGGAATATAAAAATACTGTGGTGTACTTTTCTCTCTCTCGGACTTGAGGAGGGAGGGATGGAGGATTGGGGAGGCGAACTGGTTACAGGTGGGTGTCGGCAATCGGGATTCGCCTCAGCTCGACGATTTGGGAGTTGGCTACGCTCCCTCCGTCGTGGCTTCCGTGGACGGACTCGTTATCGCTTACGTTAAGGCCAGTTCCTAAAACAAATAAAGACACACAGTTCATGAGTTTCTACATTTGACCCAGGTTCAAGACGGAAATCTTGTTGTAAAATCTCCACACTTCATTCAGTGTTTCTGCATAACTACTCATTTATAGCACTGATTATCATTCACATTTGTCCCGTTAGTGGCAACACAGTGTTACATAATTGACAATGTACTTCTTAGTCAGTGAGCTATCAGCTGACATGCAACAGTGATCCTTGATGGCTACTTGGCCAGCTGGAAATGTGACTAAACTCAATCTCCAAGTTGACGGTGGGAGCAGGCAGTACAGCGAACAAACCTAGGCAGAAATGACATATCACCCAAGAAACCTTGTTTTAATTTGCATTTCCTTACTACGTAGGAGATCCAGCTGGGCACTGCCAGTATAAACTAGTCATAATCTTTGGGCTATTATGGCTTTTATACAACAATTACAGAGGCATGTGTATATGAGGATATTATTGTAGCAGAATTACTTGCAAATGTGTGTGAGAGTTGTCTAACTATCTCAATCCATGTATGCGTAATCAGATTTGTAAATGTGCAAAAGAATCTCTCAGTGTGTACTGAAAGCTGTGAATATGTAAAAGAATCTGCAAATGTGTACTCAAAATCCAAATGCGTGTGTGTGTGTGTGTAATGTAATGTTAGCTGTTGTAAGCCGTTTGTGGTGGCAGCATTAACGATACTGAGGAGCAACCAGACACTCTTGGAGCAAAATTGTCAGACTTTTCATCTAATGCATATGTGTGCGCATGTACATGTATGCACTCACAGATTTGTCTGCACATTCACAAATTTTTATGTACTTGCAAAACTGAAAACAGATTTGGTGATTCTGTCACGTACTTACCAATCAGATTACGCACACACAGGTTCTGAGAACACATTTGCAGACTCCTGTACATTTTCTCAACTTTCAGCATTCATTTACAAAAGAAAGTCTGCTACAATATGCTCATATGTGTACTGTTTAGTGTGCAGCAAGAACAAGCAATGGTTAGGCTTGCAACTAATAATTTTCAGTATGACTGAAGCCAGTCTTTGACCAGTGACATTACTTGGCTGAAACCTTGTATAACAGACATTATCTGCATCATGTTTCGCCACCCACCAGCACGATAGGTAGTAAGCAGAAACTATCATCCATATATTAAGTATCCTGGGCTGAAACCGCCCCTTTGTGTTAACCTGTAACCTGCAGAGCGAGGTAATGGTGTGACATAACAGGAGCACCTCAGCCTGGAGCACACCCAGAGTGTCAAGGCTCCTGTTAACGATGGTGACTGATAAGAAAATGCCACCCTTGTACAGTAAAACCAAGACGTTAATGATCACCTGCCCACTGTGCTATGTACAATGTGTATAATGTACGTGTGTGTGTGTGTGAGTGTGCGTCTGTGAGCGCGTGTTAATGGTTGACTGCCAAATGGAGTGTGATGAGGCTCATTACCGTGCTACTTAATGACCCTTGTCAAGCAGCGCCACATTATGTAATTCTGATTAGAGAATTATCTTTACTGCTGACTGACCGGCTGAGAGTCGCCTCACATTAAACCAGGTTATAAGTTCACTGTGACACATGAACGAGAACAAGGGCAGAGGGCAGCGGAGGGAAGCGCGAGGACGGCGCTTGTGGCGCAACACTGAATGTCCTTGTGGCTGGCGGAGCAGCGTCGTGTTCGGTGGTGGGGAAGCTGGTTTGAAGGCGCAGTTTTGCAAGCGGCCAATTACTTCACTCTGGAGGTTGAACAACAGCAAAGCTAGCCTCAGGAGAAACACAGCTTGGCTAACTAATGTTACATAAAAAAAGGAGTTCAAATTGCTTTGTCAAGTCATGAAACTGACGAAAAACAAGTCATTGCTTACGGGGAGATAAAGGGAGTGACAGCTTTGGTTTTGCATGCAACGTCGACTGATTAGACTTGCCCTCCAGAAATTACAGTCAGGGGCAGTTACAGTTCAAAACAGCATGCATCAGCATCTCTGAAAATCTGGTAATACACAGTAGTTATTAACACTGATGAATAATTGTCATCTGATAAATTCAAGTTTAGTTGTGCAAAATCAGATTCAAAATATTAAAAACTAAAGCCACAGCAATCCAGCATCCTGTAAAACACCTCAACTCGTCCAAAATCAAAAAAGCCCACCTGAGTTCTTCATTCTAACCCCCCAAAAAAGCCACTTAACTACTCGACTCACTATGCAAATATGAAATGAGCTGATAAGCACTGCTGTAAAATGTAGTTGAATTATTACAGGGTCCCAACTCTTTTAAGGAAATCATTTTCCAGAATTTTTCAAGGTAATATCAAACAACATATATACATTTTAGGCCTTGCTCACAGACCGTCATCTTAGAAAGTTTTAAAATCAACAAAGTGGGCAGATGCCTCAAAATGGCGGATGTGTTGATCAAAGTTTTGCAGGTTTTTGATCTGTTTGGCCACCCATACACATGTGACTACTACAACAAAACTTGAGAAATGGGTCACCACAAACTAAAAACATGCAGTGTGAGCTGAGGTAAACGTTTGAGTGAATTATCTTGATCAAATGTTACAATTTTCCAGACTCGCACGAATATTTCCAGGACATTTTCCAGCTCCAGGTTTTGCAAGACAGGTGGGAACCCTGTACCAGTTTAATTACATGTAGTGAAAACTGCTTCTCAACACTTAATAGCAGAAGTCAGAGATGAAAAAAAAAAAAAAAAAAAAAAGGTTCACACGTATCCCAAATGTGTTGGCAGGTTGTGTTTGCTGTTCTTACTACAACCTCACTTTCTCATCTCATTAATACATTCCATTTTTTTTTTTTTTACACAGGGATGATCAAATATCCACTTGATGGCATGCCAGTGAACGGTGTGGAGCCAACTACTTTGACTTAATTAACACTTTGGCAAACGTGCCTCGGGGCAATGCTAAATAATCAGACACATTACATCATATTGCTGAGTTTGCAGACAAGCGCACCAATAAATTCTCTGGCTTGTGTGCTGCAAACCACAGAGGCTATTTAAGGTAGAAGTGATACGCAGGCCAATTCAGGACAACGGGGAAGGGGCCGGGAGAAAAGCAGAGCAGACACAACCGTCCCGCACAAAAACACAAACACACCCGTCTGCTTGTGATTCACCCTGTCACCACAAAATCAATAAGAGGAGTAAGAGGTTATCTCCGTCCAAGTTTTCAGCTTCGTGTAACTGACCCTCTGAGCCTAATCCCTGTTCATTAACGCTGCTAAGTCTCTCAAAGTCGCACCTGCTAGCAGAGACTTTTAATTTGGCTATCTCCTTGGCGACGGGGCTTTGTTTTTCTGGCATGGATGCTAACGGGTCTCCGGTGCTGTTTCCCAGGGGCCGACTTATCACTGAGGTAGTGTTGCAGACTCCATGTTCTTGTTGTCCCCACAAGGTGAAACTTGACTTTGATCTGAACATTCGAGCCTGCCTTTTCCCCGACGTAAAAAAACTTCTGCACAAAGTCAAAAGTCTCTCCTCAGTTATTTAATGATTAATCGTATTTCTCTGTGATATTTCTGAAACCCCAGCCCTGCCTGGTTCTGAGAAATTAAATGACAAACGCAGCATGACCCGACCCAGTCACATTAATTTGGGATTAAGTCTCATCAGGTTTAGGTTTATCGGTCTGTTTCTCTGTTTGCTACCTATCTCTGTCTCTCCCCAAACTAATACTGCCATTTGGACTGTCAGACTCTCCATGTTTCCATGACTAAAACTGACTGGAGTTTATTTTAAGGGGAGTTATGAGACAGAAATGCATGTTTTCCACTGGCTCGGTGTCAGCAGAAACACTCACTGGTAGAGGGGAGAGCAGCAGGGAGTGAAAATGACCTTTGAAGTAGTAAATAATTGCAGAATAACAGTCGCATCTAGGGTGGATTGACGGACAGAGAACTATTTAAAGTATTTCTATTACGATATGCTGATTTGGGGTGAGTTTCTGATCAGTGAGTGATCTTAAAACCGTGCGAGTAACGAAAAGTTTCGGGAAATGAAAAGCTATCTGGAGGAAGTACAGTACTTCAACTTGTTAAGAGCTACAACACCTTTCATGAAACCCTGCCATCACTGGCGATTCAGTCTAACTTGATTTGATGGACAGGACACACACACACACACACACACACACACATCGCCATGGTTATTTCTGAAGTACAGTCAGGATTCCTCCGGCAGAATCTCTGTCGGTCGTGGCCGCGTCGTGTCTCACGTTAACGGCTTCACGGAGTCCTGAGCCTCGACTTGGCTCCTGATCACACGGGCCTGATTCTTATTCAGACACTGTAAAGCAATTACACTGTGATTTGAAAGAGAGAAGAGAGGAGTGTGTGTGGTGTGTGTGTGTGTGTGATATATCAGCCAGCAGTTTGGGCCCTAAGCTCGTTAAACATTGATGGCCATAGAGGAAGAATGGTTTCCATGGCAGCAGAGAGATTGAAGGTCCGCAGAGGAAGGACTGAGCTTAGCTGACACTAATGGATGCCACGGGTATCTATGTATATGGAACAGTCAAATGCATACACACAACACACACATACACACACACACATGCGAGCAAAACCTACACCCACAGGCCTCCAAATTCCAAAAGCAGAGGTCTTATCCTCTCTCTCTCTTATTCTCTCGTTGTCAGTCTAAACTTTTAAAAGTCACAACACTCATAATATTATCATAGTGTGTTGCTGTAAATATCCCAATATAATGAGACATGATTTTAATATTTTGTATGCGACTCAGCAGTTTTTGGAGCAAGATCTTCTCGTTTTTGTGCAGAAAAGGCTGAATAGAAAGGGTCATTTTGAGTCTGAATTTTTCTTTTATATAAAGCAATAGAAAATCATCTATCAAACAAATAACGATGTAGCATAAATTACTGTTACTAATGTTTCCATTTCTCTCTTTGCTGCATTTTTTCATATAATTATCTCCTGCTCTGAGCAAAGTTTGTTTGACTTAACCTTGTGGACAGAAGGTTCATTGAAAACTTGCTGAACAGGTGGAAACACCAAACAAAGTGCCGTGAGCATGTCTGAGAGTCTGCATGTGTGCTTGTGGGCTCCTCACCAGTTTTTAAGGCAAAAATGAGATCGTCAAACTCCTGTGACTCCTCGTCTCCAGAGACCAGGTTGGTGTTGATGAAGCCTCCCTCTGTGCCGTAGGTGCCCATCACAGGACTGGGCTTATACACGCTGCTGGGCTGGCTGCTGGGCCGCAGCGACGCTCGCTCCCATTCAGCTGACTGCTGGCACACACACACGCACACACACACACACACACACACACACACACACACACACACACACACACACACACACACACACACACACAGAATCATATGAGTGCATGCAAGCACAAACATGGCAATGCACATTTTAATAAGATGAGGCATGCACTTACAGTCTGCACACACATGGACAAACATAACCAAGAGAAGAAAACATGTTACGCAATATGATGCACATAATTTAATGCATGTAACAGATGTCATCCTGTAGCGCGGAGGGTAGAGCATGGTATTAACACCGCCAGGATTAGTGATTCAGTCTCTGCCAACTCGGGTCAAAAGTACTCACAGGAATCTTCATTATTCTATTTCATGGTTTTTAAGCTTTTGTGCTTCTTTTGTCTGAAACTATAATATTTAAAATGCTGGTAATGTCACTGATAGACACCGACCAGTGAAGAGTAAGTAAATCAAAAAAGCCCCATGCTTGTGATGGCAAGATGCAACATATATTTATATATTTGTAGATATTGTAGATATGAGAAATTATGGACATGTTTCTGCTTATGATCCAAATTCATTTTTACTGCGATGACAGCTTGAGGAAGGCAAACTAATGAAACATGCTGGTGTGAAGAGTGCAACCTTGATTTATTCATTTACAGTCCATTTCAGCTATTTCTACTGCAACCCGTGTATGCACACATTCACAAGGATTCACCAACTGGAGTCTGTAAAAATACATGTGCATCATGTAAAATGTATTCTGTATGTATAGTTATAAGGTGAAAGTGCAAGGCTCCTCTTTGTGAATAGTTGATGAATCTGCACATTAATCTAAGAACCAATATTAACTTGACATGAACGCAGGATGGGAACAGGTCAACCAAACCCAGGCACCTCATTGTCAACACACACATACACACACGCCCACACACACACACACACACACACACACACACACACACACACACACACACACACAAACACAAGTGTCACATTCTTAATTCAGAGAATGGCTGCGTCTGCCAGCCGTGTAATCGTGTCTGTGATGAGTTAAGGTCAGCCAGAGTGCATGTTGTCAAAGCACCCCGAAGGGTTAAAGCCAATCTGCAGGGTCATAGTGGGTTCAGCGGGTCAGAGCCAGGTCACTGAGTTTAGGGTTTCATACTAAAACAGACTAATATCATGTAAATGCTGCTGCCGGCACAGCCAGACAGATGGCAACCTTTTATTCACAGTCCAAAACTGACATTTTTGGCTGAAAGGGAAAAAAGAGAGAGCGACGGCAGAAGAGAGAGAGAGAGAGAGAGAGAGAAAAGAGAGGGAGGGAGAGTCTGAATTTAAACAAGAGAGAGGAGGGAGAGAACAGGAGAAGGGGAAAGAAATGAAAAATGAAGAGTGAAATGGAAAAGAGAGACTGTGGTGAGTGACAGAACCAGGTTGTACTCTGGGGGCTGAACCGGTTTGGACTAGACAAACAAGGCTACGAAAGGGGAAGACCGAATCTTCCATAACAACAGAAAAAAACTATCACAAGGGTATTAGTGGAGCTAATGAGCCTGGTATATGTGACTGACTCTTAATCTGTGTGTTTCTCTGTGCTATTTTTGCAACCCCTACCCTCTTCCTGTTTTCCAGTGAGTTCCTTTCACATGAAATCATTTCATGCATCTATGAGTGAACATATACATGCATACATGTGTGTGTGTGTGTGTGTGTGTGTGTGTTCCACCAGCTTATGAGGCTAGCTAGTCTGTGACAGGTACAGAGTGTCCCGGTTAGGTGAATTAAGCACCACCAGGCACCACAGATCTGTCACATCCACTCTGAACGGAGGCCGTGACTGGATGACTCACGCTGCACAATAAGCAATTCAAACCCTCCCATTGTGCGCTCCTATCCCCCTTTCTAATCTCAGTCCAATTTTGTCTCAAATCGTTGACCAATCTCCTTCCCAAATCATCAATTATCTAATGCTCACTTCGTTCTTCTTAGCGGTCTCTTTCTCTGCTCGCCCCCTTGTTTTTTTTTTTTTTTCCTTTTTTTCTTACTAGACTGTACCAGAGTTGCCAAATCTCAGGAAGGCAGATAGTGTGCTCTCATGAATAAAACAAGATTACTGGATTCCTAGGTTCAGAGAGAGAGAGAGAGAGAGAGATGGAGAGAAAGAGATGGAGAGAGAGAGAGTGAGAGAGTGAGAGAGAGAGAGAGGGAGGGAGGGCGGAATAATGTTGAAGGAAAAAGATGGAGAGGGCCGTTCCCAGGAGCAATGAAGTTAAATCTGCCCCCCTTTTTTCCTCCTCTCGTTTTTCTCTTCCCCCTGCTCTCATCCAACCATCCTCTCCTCCTAACCAACAAGCTCCTTATAGGGTATTCTCCAGGGACAAAGCTGCTGAAAGAGACAGCGCACTGTAGAAGTGGTGCACGTGCATGTGTGTGTGTGTGTGTGTGTGCTATGTGCGCGTGCTTGCATGTGTGTATGTGTGTGTGTGTCATGTGGACTCTCACCAAGAGAGATCACAAGGTGAGTTTATGTGGGAGACGCGCAGACGGACCGCTCACATGCACCCATGCAAACCCACACACACATAATTTCGCACAGATGTTGCATAATGAGAACCACTGTAAAGCAAGCAGGCCGGCGGAGCGCGAGTGAGGACACATGAATGCGGAGCCGCGTTCGGCTGAGGTGAGAAATGTGTGACGGAGGGCCAGGAATGGGCAAACACAGCCATGGGAATGAGGGCATGGGAGAAAAAAGAAGGAGGGAGGTGCAGGGTGGTGAGGGAGGACGAGGGAGGTGGAGGGGGGGGAGAGATGGGGAGAAAGATGAGAGGGGAGTGGAGGCTGAAAGCTAGGATGTGCTCGGGGAGGAGGGGGCAAGACAGAGACACAGAGTGCAGGGTTTGAAATTAACTTTTTGCATCATCAGACAATATGGCTACCGGACTTTAACCTCTTCAACTCGGCTGCTCCCATGAGTGGGCTGTCACTGCACACAGAGATTTATTTTAAATTCTACTGGAGCTCCTGGGGTTTCAAAAGATACCAAATATGTCCTGTTGTAATACAGAAAAATGTGTATAAAATGATGCACAAGACATGCAGATATTTTGAGAGAGGGAGAGAAAAAATACCTTCTCTAACTGAAACTCTCCAATTCTGTGGTACATGTACTGTAAACACTGGACTATCTAAAAATTAAATGGCCAGAAAATCAAACGGTGACCCTTCAAATTCAAGTCTAATGATCAGTGATGATCAGCGTCGGAGGAGTAACTGGTTTCTGTGAATGAACAAATTTTAGTAGCGGGCCCCATGAAAATCCCATATTTAGCAAATTAACACTGACAAGACCATGAAGTTATTATTTCTTTTCCAAAATGAGTAATAAAACCTGTGTCCTAACAAGAGGCAAATGAAAGAACTGAAGGAGATTCAATCAGTATTGAAGCAGTTTCACATTTTTGCCATCTGTATTAAAAAAAAAAAAAAAAAATCTGTATTATATGCAATATTATAGCCTGAGGAGGAATGTGGCACCGCTCTGCCTCAAACAGATGCCGTGATATTTATAGCCTATACGGAACTTGATTCATCAAGTTCCCCTGCCAAGTTGGCTGCTGATTTCACAACATTTCCCGCCAGAGTTTTTAAACCGCATTGGGTAGGTTTGGCGGGTGTTAGTTTCAAATCCTGGAGAAGAAAGAAAATAAACAAGCAGAAAAGGCCAGAGGATGAAGTGAGGTGAGGGTGATGGGCGGGGAAGCCGGAGGAGATTGGGATTGAAGTTAAGAGATGAAGATCAGGGCGGAAACAGAAGCAGTGCTGTATGTAAAGTAAACACAAGATCAGGATTAGGGCAAGGAAAGGAAATATGGCTAAACATAGTAAGTGCATATACTGTATGCATATCTACCTTTGCGCATATAAACACAATCTCTGTGAGTGTGGGTGTGTGTGTGTTTCCTACCTCCTCCATGGCGCTGATGAGGTTCTGAGTCGATTTGTTGATGTCGCTCTCTACAGTAGCGGCTCCCCCGCCCGGGTAGGTCGAGTCAAGACCGTCGTGACCACTCATCTCCACTGTGTAGCTGGCTTTGGCTGCCCAACACAGCTGGTTGTGCATTATGAAGTACACCACAAACACATACAGGCCCTGGAGAGGAGGGAAAACTCAGTGTTAAAATAATCTGCTCTCACCTTTCTCTTCAGTTCTTTTTCCTTTTGTGAAGTTTTCACTATGATGCACGATCAAACCTTTGCACTCCCTGTTATCGGCTGCGAGTGATGTGGGAATTTAAGCTTGCTCTACTGTTGCACTACTGTAACCATCATCATTATCATCAATTTTATTTCCACTACCATCATCATCATCCTTTGAGATTCACAATGTCACCCCCAGAATCTGCTTTGATCATCTCAATCATCTCCACAAAAGCCGATACAGGCTCCAATGGAGAGCTTTGTCAAGTCATTACTTCATCCTCGGCGCATGACATCACTAACACCCCGGTATTTCTGTTTCCTCCTTCTCATCATCATTACCAAATCCTCTCGGTCAACAGCAGCCGGACGTGAATTACCCCACAGCACCGGTGTGCAAAATACCACAAGAGTGTCCCATACTTCACAATACCCGTCAGCAGGCCGTGACGACAGCCACAGACAGAGATGGAGCACAGACGAGTGTGTGTGCAAATGCATCCTACCCTACAAACAAAGACACACAAATCTTCCCCAGCAGACACACACACATGCACACATAAGCACATGAATACAGCATGCTTTCACCTAATTTAATGTTACATTAAAAGTGAATTTATTACAAACTCAATGACAATTGTTAAATCAAATACATCTAAAAACGGTTTGTAGGCCACCAGTCATCATGGGAGACATTATGGTATGCAACACTGTGGTATGCTAACCATTCAGTTATTAAAATCACTGAGTAAACAAAACTTTTTCCATCATGTGACATTTTCAAATTTGCGAAGCAAAGGCTAAGAATGTCTCAAGATGATACCAATATGTCCAATGTTTCCACAAGTGATGCATGCAGTTGTGTTGTACATAGAAATTGGAATCGCAGCCGACCACGGGCTATGTATTAGATGGACAAAAAGCGCACTAGAAAAGGCCTTTCCACAGCCGATGGCCAAGCCCCCCCCCAACACACACACACACACACACACACACACACACACACACACACACACACACACACACACACACACACACCTATCTAGCAGAGCAAAGTGCAGGCAATCATCATTACCCGTGTACCCAAGGGACGTTGACATAGAAAGGGGAAAATAAACAGTGCTAATGGTCACAATCAACATGATGAGCCACGTGAGGAGGCCAACAGGAATCGTAACTGGAAACTGTGTGTTTATGGGTGTACTGTAAATAGGGAACATCCAGCGAGTTAGCTGGAGGACAAAAAAAGCCTTGCAAATAGATTTGCACATGGAACAACCTCACAGATCATTAGCTGTGGTTTACAGCCTCATGCTTCAGAGAGGGCAAGTTCGCAGTGTGTGAGTGCTGCATGGGTACGTGAACGCAAGTGTGTGTCCCTGCAGCACTGCACCTCAGAGAACAGGTAAGAAGTTTACGAGCTCTGCAAGGAGACATTTCATTTTCCTTTGCTCTACCATTAAACAGAGGTCATTTCAGGGTTTAAGGCTAGGTTTGGGGTCGGGGCTAAAATTAGTACTATGTTAAGGTTCGTTTGCTTTTTTTTAATATTTAGTTTGGCAACATCTTTGGTGATAAAAGGTCATTGCTGTGGTGTTTTTACACAGAACTTCCCAGAGATCACTCCGTGTGGATGGTGATGTCTTCTTTGTTTGATTCTCTGCTGATTAAGTTTGGGTTTCTGCAGGTAACAGCTTTTCTCTGTCCCTGCAGCCATGGTGGCTCTTGCTGCTTGTGCTAACTACCCACGTCTTCCTCTGTTTATTCCAAACAAACCTCTGCTGCTGAGTAGACACATGACTTTGTGCACGCCAGAGAAATTTTTTTCTCAGGAAAGACCACTCTATTACAAAAGCAAGTATAATATGTTTCATGAACTGGATACTGGGTTAGCAGTGCAGAAAGATGGGCATTTATTCATATGAAAACTCTAAAAATCATTACTTAGAGTTTGTTAGAGTTAAAGGAATACTTCACTCATAAAGCATAATTGATTGTGCTGCCTTCAATCTCCAACAAGCTTTATGAGGCAAGCCTTCATGGTAAACTTGTATTCCAAAAATGCCGGCCATCTCTGATCCAATGGAAAAAACTGACGTCGTAATTTTCTGACTTTACAACAGCAAAAGGCTGTCAAAAGTTCTGTCCAAGTAGCTGATCCGGTGAAACGCACACACTTGTGCATGCACACTTCAGGACTGCAAATGATAGGATTTTGTGGAAGTGCAACAACATTTGAGCAAAAATATGTGTGTTTGGGAAATATTGAGTATACAACTGGATACCGGAGACTCGGATTACACTGCATGACGAGTGTGAGCTTTTTAAATGAGACTTTTGATGGTGTTTCGCACAATTACAGGCCCAATTTTTTCCACTGGATCAGAAATGGCTGGTATTTTTGGAGTTTACCACGAAGGCTTGTGAGTAAAATTTTCTTCGTCGGAGGCTGAAGGCAACACACAGTGAGCACTTGATACAACAATTATAGATTATGGCTGAAGTTTCCCTTTAAGGATAAACAAATGGATGCGGTCAGTTGAGAGTCCTCTCAGCTGAAGTAGTGGATATGTGTGCACAAGCATACAGGTGTGAGATCATGTCTGGGTGCTGCTATCCATGGCTCTGCCTCCATCACAGCAGTGCTGAGGGTAATTAGCACAGATCATTAGCAGGCCGTGCAGCCCGAGGAACAGGCTCTACTACCACAGGCCTGTTATATAAGTGTTCCCTGATCACCGGAGAGGCCAGGTCTTTAGAGATGGAAAGGACCGAACTAATGAGAGAGGGAAGGATAGATGAGGAGGGAGGTAGAGAGGTAAGGAGGGATGGAGGAGAGAAAAACACGAGGAAGCACTAAGGAGATGAGAAGGAGAATTAGAAGTGATGAAGTAGGTAGATGACAAAGAAGAGGAGGAGGAGGAAAACAAAAGAGGGAAGGAGGCTCCGGCTGAACCATTCCATCCATCTGTTTTCTATACTCACTTCATCCTAATCAGTGTCACAAGGGAGCTGGAGTCTATTTCAAACTGGGCGGAAGGCAGGCAAACAAGTCAGGCTAAACAATTAATCAATTCATTAAAATATTATCAAAATCGCACTATGGCCTAGTGCAATATCCAAATTGCTGGAGCTGCAATTTTTTGATGAAATGTGTTACAAATGCAAATATTAATGAAGTTTTGTGGAGCCACAGAGAAGCCCTGGTCTACAAATAATTTTTAGGAAAACATGTTTGTTTGGCGCTGACCCCAGCAAAATTCATATCATGGTCAATTTAATATTTTTTAACAGCAAAAAGGCAATCCAATATGATGCAAATAATTAGTATTTCTACAAAATTTGTGAATCATATCACAATTGCAACATCTGGCAAAATATATATATATATATATATATATATATTTTTTACCAAGCCACTTGTTGTGAAGGTTTGAGACAAAAGAGAAAAAAAGAAAAAAAAAAGAAAGTGTATTGAGACATAACTTTCTTCTGAACCAGCTGATGCGAGAGTGATCATATCGTGTTAGTGAGTTGGTGACAATGTTATTCGTGTTTGAGCTGAATAATTGATAGAGAATTTGCTCAACATTTTGGAAAAGTGCCGTGGTTTGTGTGCAACAGGGCTCTTTCCCACACACCAGCACTACCAACACTGTCCTAGCAGGCTCATCATTGCTGTTTGTTTGTGTATGTGTGTATGTGTGTGTGTGTGTGTGTGTGTGTGTGTGTGTGTGTGTGTGTGTGTGTGTGTGTGTGTGTGTGTGTGTGTGTGTGTGTGTGTGTGTGTGTGTGGACATGTGGGCCAAGGCCTGCTCTTTCATCAAGACACACAGAGATCCTGTGGCCTATTTTTAGCTGTGAGCAGAGGTTCAACGAGGCAGCGGGGGTGGAATTGAATTGTGATGGGGCCTGGTGCTGCTTCACTGCTGCCTGTTTGTCTGACTGTGATGATACAATGAGGTAAGGTTTACTGGCACAAGGGCCGCCACTGGAGAAGATAATAAGGGATGGTGCTGTAATGATTTGATTATTGTGTTGTAATTTAGCCTGATGTGGTACAGATGTGTCTCCAGACGAACAATGTGCCAAACAGCAGAGAGCGAGAGGAAAAGGGTTGAAAGAGAGAGACAGTAGTGGACTCTTAGAAAAGGAGAAGTGGGATCGTAAAGGAAAAAATAAGGTGGTAGATGGGTACAGTACACACAGAGAGGAGGGGCAAAACAGTGGCCTGCTCTATTTTCAGGCAAATTGTATCGATTTTACGCCAAAGTCCTATTTCTCTCATTATCGATGCCAGTCCTGGCAGGTCAGTAAAGGCTGTTTTCTATAGATACGGAGCTCAATGACCAACACTAATGTCTACTCTGTGGCATGAACACAGATCAGTTTATGGACCCATTATATACACTGTATAGTAGGCGCACACACGCACACACACACACACACACAAACAGCTGTAACATCTGCAGTTGTTTAATGGTGTTCGGTAATCAGCTGTTGGGAGGTGTGCCGCACACACACATCAATAACAAAACCAAAGTAAACATGGAAAATTCTCCTCATGGAAAACTCACAGTTCGAGGTAAACAACATCAGCTGGCGAGCCGCGCCGCAAAACAAAAGACATATAACAGCTTGCAACCGCAACACAATTGAGGGGGATATGGAAATTTCAAACATTAAAGACTTCGACGGCTTCAGCCCAGGATTAGGTAAAGCGCTGCAATAAACCGCTGGTGGAATGATAATGCTGCGAGAAACAGGTGTTTACGCAGCACGCGTTTTGTGCAGCATTTAACTACTGTGTTTCCCAAACTTTTTTTCTGACAAGTAGACTTTACAGAAAAGAGTAACTGGGTTAGGAAAGCTTATGCGCTGAGCCATTTTTCCCTTTCTTTTACTAATGCAACATTTCTCTGACTCAGTGGATGTGAAAACCATCTTGACTTTTGCATCACATGGTATCATTTCCTTGCACTGTGATTTTAAACTCTTTCGGTAAATAGCCTCTTGATCTGAATTTCTTGCACAAGCACCAGAGCACTTTTTCATTAATGCAAAACAGAATTTCTAACTTGTACCGTAACAGGCCGGCATCTGTTATGAATCATGACAAACTAATTGCTGTTCAAGCTGTAGAGTGCTTTGATGAGAAATACATTTCCACTTGTTTATTGAATCCCATTCGCCTTCATTAAACTCTGACACACAATCCCAAATGGATGTCCCACGACTACACAAAATGTCAGGCCTCTTGCTGTAACCCTCATCCCCTTCACAGTTAAACGAATTACTTTTGCTCCGTAAACCTTAGATTCAGACAATCCCCGAGGTGCACATGCATGCACACGCACACAGCTCTAATTGCAACCATCCTTAGGACATGGCAATAGCCTCCCAACAGACACAAACCCTCTTTCCTTAGCGAGGTTTTGTGAAAACTAGGTCACATGAGTTTGTTTACTGCTAATCAATGTGCTTGGACACAGTTGGCTTTCAGGGCTCTTTACCTGTCTGTTCCATTTGAATGAATCCTTGTCTCTACAGCAGACCGAGCGCCGAGCCCCAGAGGCTCTGGCTTTGGTCTCAGCTGTGGGACTGCGGTCGGTGCACTGTGCTATTCAATTCTCGAGGCTGATACTTTACCAATTTTGGCGGTGGCACACAAATGTAGGAGCTAGAATTGAAAATCAATTGTCATAGACTTTCTCAGAGCACTACTGAGTTTGAAAATTTGGCTGCAAGGGTTATCTTATAGCCAACGCATGTCTGCCCTGAAGCCAAGGCCAAACTGGACAAGACAGGAGGAAGTCTATTAGGCTGGTGTAAAGACTTTTCTTATGTTGAATTTCGTTTCTCAATGGAAATGGAGCTGCGTGCTGGAGACAGGGATTTAGTGTGTGTGTGTGTGTGTGGGTTGTGCATGCATGTGTGTTTGTGTGTTTGAAATGGAGGACAATTGATTTAAGGGAGAGTACAGGGAGGTCTGGAAGGCTGAAATAAAAGACAAAAACAGATGAAGAGGGAAAAGGGGCCTTTTAGCCAAAGTGTTCCTACACGTTTCAACCAGATTTTTTTTCAGCTAAAACAGAAGTCACAGTGGTGTTGAAAAAAATTAACACTGATGTTTCAAACTACAAGTGATATCGCCAGCCATTCAGTCTCTTAACTGAGTGGACACTAAGGATTATTATGGATAGAAATGATATACACTGATCAAAAGACTGGTTGGTGTGGCTTATAACCAGTGATACAAATAAAAATACCCTCATCCAATGGGTTAACTGAGGAAAGTGACCACATGATGTCACAGAGCAGGGGCTGACAGACAAGCGCTAAGTGTGACCTCGGCTGTTGGCAGTGACATCACTTCTCTTCATTAGTCACGGCAGCAATGGGAGAGGTTTACTTTAGTGTGAGACTGTCGTCTTTGGCATGGGGATGCCACATATCACCGTGGGCTACCACAGACCCTGATGGCACACTTAACAGACAGATGACGTCAAAAGGCAGATGACAGCGGAGGCATTTATAGACAGTTTACAAAGAAAGAAACTAAAGCAAAGAAAAAAAAAACAAAAGAGAAGGAGTTAGAAAGACCATGCTGGATACCTCTGACACGCATTACTCTACGATTAGTGACTGAGACACCACAGGCCCCTACTTTTCCACAAAACTACATCGCTGTGCCAACAACTGCTAACTACTAATCTTGCATTCAACTGTTATGGGTTTTTTTTGGATTAAAGTTGCAATTTAAATACCCAATATTTGCATGTCAACACAAACTGGAATGATTTTTCTGGTCAAGCATATGCAAGGAAAATACTAATAATTGTTAAACAGATGTCATGACATTATAGGCCATTTTTTGCAAAAAGGTCCATACTGACATTACTTGTTAATACTGATATATCAAAACCATGTAACAGTAATAAAGTAGTGTTCTCAATAAAGTTTAGGGCAAGTATTAAGAGTGCAGGAATCCTCTGCTCTCTTGCATATTTGGACATTTCTTCCTATGCACCTGTCTACAAGTTACTGAAGGTGTGCACATTCAGTATTATGATTCTCTGCGAAATGAAGTTGCTCAGTTGAATCAAAGCGCTGGCTGCGAAGTTCAACCCATCATCACTGACCACTGTCATTGATGTAGCACTTTGAAGTTGGCAATGTTTGGTAGGGATTTCCAGCTGTGAGGAGATATCAGGTGATAAGGGTTATCTAGTATGGCATTAATGTGCTCCCCTTATCCTCCACATGGAGCACAGAGAAAGAAGAAAGGGGGGCCGGTAGATAAAGAAAAGCATACAAATGGAGAGGGGAGGAGAGAGAGAGAGAGAGAGAGAGAGAGAGAGAGAGAGAGAGATAATCCTCAGTGGTCAGAGCAGATAGTGAGGACCTGCCTCTCTCCATTCCTGTGGTGCTCTTGTTACTCTGACTCACCAAAACATCAAAGTGGAGCTTCAAAGCGGAGTCTGAAGTAGCCTTCATCACAATCTCAATCTATAACTCAGCAAATCATACATATGTGTACTTGTACACACATAAATGCACTAAAACACTTAGCATTCCTGTAGGTTAAGAAAATCTATATTTTATTTGTGGTAACAGCCACAGAGCCCTCCCATATTTTAAGCCTGGAAATGCAAATGCATCAAACAACTAGCAAACATAAGAACAGAGGGATGCTAGTCCTTAAAGACGAGTAGTATGGATGGTTTGAAATACACACAGAGTCTGTGGCACTCAGGCTTGAAAAGCTTAGGTCTGCTAATATTCGCTGACTCTGTCATTTCAGTATGGACAGTGAGATTTCTTCCAGTGATGTCAGCTCAGTTGAGACTTGAAAAAAGTGAGTACCAAGCACACTTCATAATCCTGCATTCGAGGGCATCAATAAAGATGACAACAATAACAAAAAAGTAAAAGAAAATGCAATGTGATTTCAATAACTCTGATAACATCTCCAAAGAGGAGAATGATGAAAACACAGATTACAAACAATCATTCCATGAGAGGATAAATCTCATCTTCTCGGTGCATACCAAAAGAAGTGATTGTACATCAATGTGTTGCAAAATGGGGAGAAAATGACATGCAGCTGTTGATTTAGATGTTGACAGTAAAGAAAACAAATAGTGAACTTAGTGAACTCACCAGCAGGCAGTTGAAGATGACGTAGAGGATGAGCATCCACGGGTACCTGTAGCCCATGTGGAGTCCTCCCCACAGCCAAACCAGGAAGATGAGCAGGAACAGGTACAGCACCATGGGCACCTCTGCGCACAGAATAACACAGAGCGGGATCAAAGACGGCACAAATGCAGGCTGATCATCAACAATTTCAATTATAGACTGGATGTTTCTCAGTTAATTGAACAGTATGATAAGCTTTAATCATCAAGTCATAGCACCATACTGCAGTGACTGTGAGCCGCCACATTACAGATAGCAACATCCAAAAGGTCATAATGTACTGGCTTGCCTCATCTAGCTGCATACATGCCACACACATTTGCTGGTTATTGATTACAGCATTTTCAAGTTTAATGAGGGTAGAATGGCAGTAAAATGAACTAACACATCCTGCAGGAATTTGGTGTTTCATGGTTTTAGTGTATTAAGTATTTTGTGGGTGAGACATAATGTGGGTCTCATGTGTGACTAGTGTTTCTGAAGCCAGGGCTGGGCACCCGTCACAGTGGGGCAGTGAGAAAAAAGGCAGCGGTGCTGGAGCCAACTGCAGGCCTGAGGGGCTGTTTAGTGGAGCAGCTCTTAATCAGGAGGCTTTACTGGAGAGCAGCAACTCTGGCACAGGGCTAAAGGTTGGCCCAGACAGCATGGAAACAAATGTATGTGTATGTGCTGCACACATTCACGTGCGCGCGCACGCGCGCGCGCACACACACACACACACACACACACACACACACACACACACACACGCACAAACTCACACATTCATGTACCCAAGCGAGCATGCCAGCATACACTCAAACTCAAACTCACTCTGGGCTGAACTAAAATGAACTAAGTGAATGAACTAAGCCTTTGTGGTGATGCTATTGCAGCTGCATGCATTAGTGCTGTGAAAAGTGTCGACTCTGATCCACTAACGAGTGCACGCAGGCAGTTTGCATGTGGAAATGGAGGAGACACCTGGCAGCAGACTTTTAGTGTGTTTGTGTTTTGAGGAGTGTCAGCTGTAGGGGCATAAAAATGGAGGAGGAGATTATTGAAATGGATCTCACACACAAATATTTCTCAGCCCAAAACGTACTTAACCATATAATTATGACTGAGGCATGACTCGGTACATTGAGGCCATCCAAAAGCTGTTGGAAACTGCTTTCTAACAAGTTTTATTTAGCATTACTATGGGAGTGGGGCCTTAGAAAACCAGTCTTGTAATTTCTGACCTGTGACATCATGTGGTTCATGTGTAAACTCCGGAGAGATCAATGCTCTCATGAAGAAACCACCCTGAATTTTCCTCTAGAGAGAAGAGAGCTGATAACATGATACTGTGATTTCCACATTCATGTGAAGACAGCATGAGCAGAGTTTTTGCAGATTTTTTTCTATTTGGCCATACATCCTTTGAATTTTGAAGTTATTTGGCAGAAGTATTCAACTGTGAAACTGAAATATTTGCCAAAAGATTAACTAAGAAGAGAAGGTGTGAAAACGCTAATGCAGTGTCGTGTGGATGGAAGGACTTGAGCTTCAGTCACAACACTGATTTGAGAGTAAGAGTCGCCAGTGAGGGAGTTGGACTCCAAGTCAATGAAAAAGCTGAAGGTGGGTCACCAACTTGGTGAGCATGCAGGCCAGGTGTGCACAGGTCCTTGTGCATTTTTTAGAAACGGTTTATTTAGCGATTTTTCAGCATGTGCACTGGTTTGGAACATACTGAGCTAATCTCATTCCCAGGTTTTGTTCTTTGTACATAGTAGAAAGCCTGGAGAAAGATCCTCCAGTTGTGGGGGAAAAAGAAGGGAGCAAAAAGACTCACCATCCATCCAGTCACTGGTTGAGATGTCCATCTGAATTTGAAAAGCAAAGCTCAACTTGGTAGTGCTTGCAATTATTTGTACAAATCTCGTGAATAGTGTGTTTGAATATTGCCTTCTAGGACTCCTTATTTTGCCAATCACTCAGTTTTCATCTTCACCCTTTATAGAGGGCGGTAACCCTGAAATTCTGCCCATCCAGTAAAACCAACCAAATAGACGACTTCACCAAGGCTATACTGAGCATACAGCTGGAGAATCAAGACTTTATGCTGCATGAAGAGTCTGAGAATTATAAACTTTAATATATCTTTTTTTTTACATAGAGTTTTTCATTTTTTTTTTTTTAAATTTGTTCAAAGGGGCAGGGACAGGGGAGAAGAAAGAGAAAGAGCTTGTTTTCATTTCAGAACTCGTCTTTTCCAAATGAAAATGAAAAGAAATTACACCTTGCCCAGTCAGATCTATCATTATTAATTATGATGCAGTTGATAATATTTTTTGTTACTGCTTTATGAAGTAAACTATGCATTGTAACCTCTGGAGTCATGCCATACATGCATGGACAAAACTTCAGTCCTTCATCTCCTGGCCTTTGATTAATCAACATCTCCTCTTGTTGTGAGAGCAAGGCTGCAGCATGTGGGAATGACACTGCACCTCAGGTATTGTGATTGGGAAATAGCAAATGACTTGATTTGCATAAATGGTGGTAATAAATCAGGTGCTACACCAGAGAAAACTGCACCTGTTAAATGAGTGCACGTGGTAATTAGTGCGCCTCTCAGTAAATTGATCCCTCATCATAACACTCTCACACGCACATGTGCTCCACACACTAGGGCGCACACACACATTTTCCTGCGTGTCTCATAAAGTAAACACATACCAATGAGAGCATGTAGCATGCAGGCAAGCACACACGAGCAGACCCAGCGTATTTGGACACTGCAAACTTTTCCTAAGATAAGATCCTGTTACCAAGAGGCCTCTCTGCACGTGCCTCTGAACTGAGATTTAGCAACCGGTATCGCTGATGACCCACTTTCTGTCAGGGCTGCACCAGCGCTTCATCTGTGTGACACACTACATGACCAGAGATATAAGTATTGATTAATTGATTGATTTTTATTTGATGATTTCATTTAAAAACAAACACTAGCTCTACCAGGGCAGTCAGTGCGCACATGAGAGAAAAAGTCAGGAAAGTTCATTTCCATTGTGGTCCCTCTGGGAATTGGAGGAGAGGGGTCAAGGCGGCAGATTGAATATTAATCAAAGTAGTAACACAACACAATACCCACAATACAATGTGCCTACACTGTCATTCAGCAAATTATTCACTGTATTAACAACATTGTATTGTATCAACATTACATCACAGGCTCCTCAACAGATTATATACCTGTAGAAAATACGCCGTGGATGCTTAGTGCAGACAGCTACATTTATGTTCCCTTGAACTCTCCTGATGTGAACTCAAGAGAAAAGGCTTGTTCTCACGCTGGTCAGGAGAGTGAATAAACTGTATAAACACATGATGCTCCTCTCATCCTTCAACCCCCCCTCTCTTTTTCTCATATGTTCTCCCCACTCCCCCGCCCATTCATTATTGGAACAACTAATTTGAAAACAAACAAAGCGCTGCCATTCAGAGCAGTGACTCATCGGAACAGAAAGAAAAGAGTGTGAGATATAAAACATAGCTCATTAATACCTAAAATATTTCCTTTAGGGGGAAATAATGAAGCTTTCCACAACGGCCGCAGCTGTTGCAACAAACTCTCAGCACCCCTGTTTTTTTTTTGTTTTTTTTTTAATCAAATCTGCTCCTAAGAGCCTGTGTATGAGGCTGACACACTCAAACACTCTCCAAATGAAAACATAGTTTCAATATTAATGACGGTGTTAAGGAGTGTCACTGTTCATTTATACAGCTCACAATGGCTCCCTACTTTAATATGGTCAATGCAAAACATGTAGATGCAGATGCACTGTCGCTAAAACTGTATGGTCTGTATGTGTGTGTGTGTGTGTGTGTGTGTGTGTGTGTGTGTGTGTGTGTGCGTGTAGGTTTCTGGAATATGGGAGTTTAAGAGACATACAGCACAAAAATCTCCATCTTGAGTCAGTTTCAGTCTTGTATTTAGTGTTAAAAATGTTGTTTTTCTTTTATTAAAATATGTGACAGTGGTATGAGATATTCAACTTGTTTCCAGAATTTTCTTGAATCAAGTGTAATTTATTTGCTTTACTCTTCTGTCTGGTTTCAGCATTATACTTGTTATACTAAATTATACAAAAAAAAAAAAAAAAAAAAAAAAAATCTGATTTCATTGGTTGAGTCATTCAACTCTTTCACCAGTTTTAAGAGTCAGTGTGGAATGAAATATCTTCAGGTGGAGAGTTTTTGCAGAGTAAATTTAAAATTCAATATAAATGATTTTTGTGTCAAGCCAACACCGCGAGCAATTCTTTGACAACTGATGTAAAAGAGTGTAAACCCCCATCCACAGAGAGTTTTGCAGCAGTTCAGCGTCTCACAGCATGACCAGTATGGCTGTGGTCTACCGGTTGGTGATGTGTAGGACACACTGTGCAGTTCACTTAACAAGTAGGCTGGAAACACAGGGGCACGGGGCCCAGGTTTGCACAAAAAGCCCACACACAGGTGCTACTTCCACCCTTCTGTCAGCCGCTCGGCTCCACATTCACACTCTTTATCTCGACAGCTTTTACTCTTTCTCTGGCTCTCCCTTTTTCTCTGCCTTTCATTTTCCTTAGCCTTGTTTGTGCCCTCCTCTTTTTATCTCTTTTTCCTCCCTCTCCCTTTCCTGTAGAGCCTTTATTCCCTTCAAGTCTTTATTCAGCATCTCCCGTCACAATGTGCTTTTTTTCCACAGCTCAGAATTTATTTTTCACACCTAGACCTTTCTTGCTTTTTCCCTCCCTCTGGTCATCTCATTTGACTGCCTGTTTGCTCAGAGTCTATAAATCTGTATAATAAGCCCTTTCATCTGCAGTTCCTCAAAAATATTCATAAACTTTTCTTAAACTTCTACCTTCTACTGACTTCCAGTCAGAGCTGTGCAGACTTTCTATCTCTCTTCCCTCTCTCACGCACACTCACACATCTGCCTCTGTCTCCTCCCTGCCTGGTTTGATTTTTCCAACCATGTAAGCACATTCCAGTCTGAGGACAGAGTAGAGCTCCCACAGTAAGAGCAGGTTCCCAAAGCCTGCTGGAAATGAGCTGACTGGCTGGCTGAGACAGCAACAGGCACAGTTTTCCATCACTTACCCAGACTGATGTGTGCAGATGTGTGTGTGCGTGTGTGTTGCATCTATACACATACACATAAACCTGCAGGACAGTCTCATCCCTCTGCCAGACCTGAGCTGTCTAACCTCTGATGGGAGGTAATGATTATCTCTCTGTGTATCCTGGCGGATGTGAGATGGTGCTCCGTCTGGCCCGAAACAATTTCCAGTAATTTCCACTGGACACGAGGGAGCCGCGTTTCTCCACAGGATGAAAGTATATTTGTATATTTGATCTGAGTGAGTTCAGGGTGCGAGAGGACCAACTGAGAGAATGCGGGTTCAACACAAACAGCCGAGCAGAAACCAAAGACGGCACTGACATTACTGTCACGGAGAGGTCAGCAGCTGTCACAACAGCAGAGGCCCTTATGTTCAGCATGGACTCATACACACACACTACAAACACACGTGCACACACACACACACACACACACACACATATAAGCTGACAAGGAAGCACGCAAGCACTTTAAGAATCCAAACAAGTGGTAAAAAATTAGATTTAGATAATACACACATGCACACCCACTTCAACTCCATAAACATTATTGGCGCAATAAACGTTTCATATCACCATGACAGGATGACTTTGTCAAACATGAAACTGAAAAATTGTTTTACTGCTTGGACTATTCAGCACTCACAATCTGTTCACAATCTATTCAATATGGATGTTATATAATCGCAACATTAAAAAAACCCATTGCCAATCTGATTCTCTGCCAAGGTTGTGTGAAGTTATGCTGTCCGTCTGTACTTTAACCTCAATTGAAAAGCATCAACGCATGATAATAAAAAGCAGTTCAGCATGTTACAAAGGACAATCTACTGAACAATGTCAATTAAAGGTTCCCCAAGGTTCCCCAAGAAAATACAACCATCCAATAAAAACTTAACTTGATAGCAGCAAGTTTATAATTTGGATTTACGGCTCTAATGTCAGCACCTTGTTCCAGGGTTACTCAAGACAGTGGCCTTGAATACTGAACCCTCTCATTAGAATACACTGATAGATTAAAAGCCCACTGTTATTGTGTTCATACCAATCCCAGATAGAAATCCCCATGCTGATAACAGATTGCTTGTCAGAATAACATTGCAATTCCAGCGAGTTAACTCATAGGGAACAGATTAATATCGAAATAAATTAAATTCTCTCCATCCAACATAACTAAGTTTAGTTTTTGGATAAAGGTAACATGTAGCTATTGCAAATGAATCCGGTGAAACAGGCATGAGAAAAATATTTTGTGCTATATCTACACAAGCCTTTGAGCTAGGTTTTGCATTTCAAGGCTCTTGAAACAAGGCAATAAAAACAACAAATTTAAAAAGGAGTCAGTTGTCCAGCAAGTATCCTGCAATCAAAACTTCCATCCATCTAATCACATTTATTCTTTTATTTCCTCATTCCGGACCGAGTGAGGTGCAGACAGGGCACACTGACACACAGAACAATAATAGCTATTCATTCTGCTCCGCTCTGTTGACAAGTGAAGGTGTGCATACCGCTGTATCAAAAGAACATCATGTATTGCAAACACACCTTGGCGGCTCAGTGGGGGCTGCGATAAGAGCGGGTTGATGTGCGTTAACGAGGCACTGTTGTGTTTTAGTGTGACACTATAATGGAAATGAGATCAAATTCATCATGTTTAGTAGTGTCTAACATATTTTTTAGCAGCTCGGCTTAATGATAGAGTTACACACTTTGCTGAGGTACATGTCTGCAGATGGGGTAAAGTGCCCTGCGGCACACACACACACTACTTCACTGACGTCAGAGGTCCTGCTAAATCTTACACAGCCCTGTGAGTTTTACAAGCACGTCATGTGTGCGTGCACTCACACACACACACACACACACACACACACACACACATGTGAAGAAGCCCTCAGCTTTGCTTATCTCAGCAGTTGTTTGCTATAGTGAGGAATTTGAAAATATTGTTGATCTGATATCATTTATGACATCAGCTGTTGTAGGCTCTGCAGTGATGTCTCAGCCAGATGGAGATATCAATATGACACTCCTATCAGATTTATGAGCTTGATAAGGAGCCTGGCAGGAGCACAGAAAATGGATCGATGAAACAACAGTTGCAGTCGAATCATCATGTGATCTCTTTACAGGTAAGTCTGGGTGTTAAATAGGATGAGATTGCATGCAAAACATATCAAGGCTCTTTAAAACATTATGTTTCAACAGTCTTTTATCCCTCTGCTGCACAGGTCTGAAACTAATCAGCCTTTGTTGGTGCTGTGTATCTGTTTGTAGTGCAGCTTGCGGCTTTTAAAGTAGCTCTGACAAATTGTAGGTACGTCCAGGGACCAAACAGAGGAGTAGCTTCTGTTTGGAATAATAAACTATAACAGGCCATTCCCTCACATTCATTTTATTCCCCTTGGACTCTGGACTGGTTGAGAGAAAGTCAATAGTCTGATATACAACCCAATGAGAAGTCTATACTGCACCAAAATAATGTTTGTCAACAAGTGAGAAAAAGGAGTGGAAGGAGAGCTTTGTGACTGAATCTGGCCCATGCTGTTTGTGTGTCTGTTCATGTGTGTGTGTGTGTGTGTGTGTGCATGTTTTTCCTGCAGCACAGATATCATGTCGGGATTGTGGCCTTGTGCAGCCTTGTTTAGACAAACCTGTCTTGTGTTTGAAGATGAACTGCAACCCCAGAGTACCTTGTGCAAGACACAGACAGACGGGAGTCCTGGCAACCACTTCCTGATAACAACTAGACTTCTTTATGGTTATACGGGGATAAAGAGAGCTCAGTGGATAAGAGGTAACAAGCAAAAAGGGAATAGATGGATGGGCAGTCTTTTTAATCTCTTTAAAACAAATGACAGGCTGCAATCCTGTTAAACTACAACAACGTCTGGGGACTAAAGTTATGAGCCGAAGGTGGGATGAAGGGGGAGAAAAAGAAATGAGAATGGAGGCAGGAGGAGGGAGGAAGACGGAGAGACGGTGATAGAGGGAAGGGGAAAGGGAGGAATAAGGTTTACTAGACAAACCTCTGTGTCTGTGAGTGAAAACGACCGACAAAGCCCCTGGAAGGCTTTAACGAGAAACAGTGCAGACTAATTAAGCCGGCAACAGAGATCCTTTCCTCATTTGGTTGGCTGAAATGATTCTTCTATAGGAAACTTACAGAGGGTCACCTTCTGTTGCTGGGTCTGATGCCAGGCTGCGGGGAAACAAAAACACAAACACACACATTCATACACACCTGAGCACACACACACACACACACACACACCTCAAGGGCAGTCCTGTCCTCCGCGCCTGTGCCCCATGCACTCAGTCTCCACTAACACTGCTGCTTTTAATAGTGTGTGCTGTGCCTACCTTCCCCTCAGCCTCCCTCTCTCACTCAGTGTAAATAAGGAGATTTAGAGGCTGTTGATGCCTTGTTTACTGAGCTGACTGTGCCCCCTCTGCTTTCCCCATTCCCCTTACATCCTTCAAGCCCCCTAAATAATCCCAGATCTCCTCTCTTCCCCTTCTGTCTAGTCTACTTTTCTCTCTTTTTCCTGCCCCAGCTCTGCTTCTTCACTCTCACCCTGCGAAAGCGAACATCGTGTTGAACAAAAAAGCCTCTGAGCACCTCTCTCCTTCTTGTTTTGCTGTCTCTCCTTCATAAACAAGCTAACACACTACATACCTGCTGCTGTACACACGTGGACACCCAAACCCAGACACCCAGAGGCAAAGTGGACCATATTCAGCTCCACTGCTCACTCCTATCTTTGCTCCCTGCTCGGAAAACACTGTTCTGGCTTTCCACAGTTTTCTTCTCCTCCACAGAGGCCACACACAGTGTGGAGGGCAAACTGCTAGCCAGTTTGCCAGCCAAAGGCCTGGCACTAATGCAGGCTTTGCTTTGTCATTGGAGGGCCTTGACTGAGCAGTACCAGATAAAGCCCGCTGATTCTCACCAATGGCTATGGATTAGAGCCATGACACTGACGGACTACAGCAGCACGGCGAGTGTCTCCGTGTGTGGGCGGACAGCGTGGGCGTGCTCAGGAAATGCTGGATATGTGCTACTCTGCATGACTCACACTGACCATATATCTGTGCACGTTTTTGCCCAACGCCATGTTGCATAAAGTGAGAGCTTTGTAAAGATGTGTGTGGGTTCATGTGCACAACGCACCCCCCACATTCATTGCATAGAATTTATTCAGTGCTTTAAATTGCAACTGATCAGACTGATAGAGAGGTTTGGAATTGCAGTCCATGGCAAAAAATAGCTTGAACACTATGAGGCGGCGTGAGGGATTAGCTGTGTGCTGCAAGAATACACGCACCCAAGCGCACACATGCACACACACACACACACACACACACACACACACACACATATACACAGACAGAAACAGTACCCCTGGCAATCGTAGGGGCTGTTTGGAATAGATTTGGCGGAGGTACCAGAATCTCTATTTGCATTGGAAAACTTATTATTCTCTCAGGATATTGTTTACTGAAGCTTCTCCAAGAGACAAAATGATGAGGCTTGTTTCAAGTTCAAGGAGTTAGAAAACATATAGTAGTTTGATGACTGTACATTGAGTTCTATCGGAAACTAAGAATAGAAACTTTCATGGTTCTCTGAGAGATCAGACCATATGGCTGTTTGTACGGTTCGGTATTAACAGTAGTATTAACACATTTCTATCATGGTCCTAAATGGGGAATGAAAGGCTGCTTGAAACTAAAGAGCCATGGTGTTAACTTCTGAAAAGGATTTCACATATAAGGACATTGGCTGAATAAACCTATTTGTCATGGGTCTGCGATAGCGTTATTCTAGTCAGGCATGCAAGTACTTGTGATGCTTTGTTCCTGTTGATTTTACATAACAAGTCATGGATCCCTGACAAAACACTTGACACAGCAGACACTCACAGAGTCTGTAGGCTGAGCAAGCAAGAACAGGGGTCAGTGCAGTCTAGCTCCTGAGGGCATAGTGGCTGCGGGTACATTGAATTTCTGGCATTTTTATATAAGAGAGACAGACAGACAGAGTGCAAGAAAGATAACAGTAAGAGAAGGAGAGAATGTAAGGTGTAAGTAACTAATAAAAATTTACTCATGACTGTGATTGAGTAACTTTTTGGGGGACATTTTTGAGTATTTTTTTAAGTCAGTAATTTTTCATGTACATTTGCATACATTGCTTGAGTATTGTACTTCACTACATTTTAAATCACATCCATTACAGAGAACAAATGATCAATGACAGATTCTGTGACCAATGAATGCTCAGTCACCAAAGATGAGAAGAGGAGTCTGCTTCTGCCATTTAGACCAATAGACCATTTAGACTCAACAGGCAAAAATGTGGAAAAAGTGTGGAAAAAGGGGTAAAAATAACAGTGAGTTGGCCTGATGATGAGAACCATGTAAACTCAAACATCACACTTCTACTTAAGCAGAAGTAGAGGCACCGCTTTGCTGTGACTGTGTGTGTAATCTGTAGTCATTTTAAAGGTGCACACACTCAAATCATGCTGTACGTATGCATCTGTGTGCAAATGCGCGTTCATTTCGTCCTCATTCACACACTCACACTAGCGTGTTTGCCGGATACCTGTGCTGTTGGTGCGTCCACGGTAGACGTCATCGTAGGCCTTCCACTGGTGAGTGACCTGGTAGATGTAGATAAAGACCACCACCACCGCAACCACACAGATCAGAGGCCCCAGCACGGCCGCAAGCAGAGCTGCGTAGATGTTTGGGATGAAGCACCTAGAGGAGAGATGGACACAGATGTCTGGTGTGAAGCAAGACAAGAGTGGCATGTACGAAAGGAGACGGAGATGGAAGAGAGACTGATGGAAAAGGTAAAGAGAAGGAAGTCGTCCCTAAAAAGTATGATGTAATCAGTACAGCATGTGAAGTCATCAATAACACACCCACTCTGTCAATTGAGATCCTTTTTAACAGTTGTTTTTCTTGTTGAATTATTTTATTGAAAAGCCGAATCTGATTTGACTGAGGGAATTCTGTGTTAGGTGCAGCCCTACTGAACAACCATGAGTCCAGTTAAACCCAATGGAAAGCTCTGGAAAACAGAAAACGTATTACATGTCCGTACCATTTTACATTTACTTAAGACTTTGTTGCTCCAGCTTCCACAAACAGGATCGTCTAGGTGATACCTCTGAGCCTGCCTAAGACTCAAAGCCTTCCTTCTCAACGGCAGCCTTCAGAGGCCCTTTTCCTCAGCAGCAAAATGTGCTCTTAAATCTTCTGAGCAACCAGGTCAGCCTGCAGCAAATGCAGGATAATATCCGAGACCAAAGACGCTTAAAAATGTTTTCCTATTTAGAGGATGAAAGGACACTCAGAAGAACAAACAACACAATACATTCATCTCCCACTGCTTTGAAAGGGGCATCTTATTTGTGAAGTGGTTATGTGAACACATCTACTGAGAGGTTCAGTGTTTTGTGATCCTGCCCACCAGCCAAAACACGATCTTTAAAAGCCATACCTCTGGCTAGGGGTCAAACTGAAATTCAGGCTTAATACACAGACAAATATCTATTCAGTGCATTGGCATTTGTGAGTATTAAGAGTCCATGCGCCTGTGTGTGTGTGTGTGTGTGTGTGTGTGTACTGTATCTATGCATGTGAGTGTGCCGGTTTCTAAGGTCACATTATAACAGCACATTCCCTCATCGCCGTGGTGTAAGGGTGAGACTTCAGTACAATGTATACACTGTGCCAAATATACTCACACTCACACACAGAGCGTCAAATGCCAGCAGCGTGTCATTCAGTCTCACACGCATTTCACACGGACAGGCTGGGGAAAGACAGCGTGTTCTCTGAGGGGTATTCCTGCCCTGGCTGTGTGTTTATAGCGTGCATCAGCCATCCACTGTTAAACCCATCCACACGATCACACTTGGCTCAGCTACTGGGAGCACAAACTACAACTGCTGCATGCAGGTCCGGATGCTTTTGGGCCCCCGGTGGGTACTGACAACCTCGGGTCGCAATCAATTTTAAAAATAAAACAGTGACAGCAAGAAAGTATGCACGTAACATTTTAATGCTGTCTTGACCTTTATGAGCTGAATGATGATGCTGTTCGCATCGCAAGTCCTCGTTTTTCTCACTTATCTTGATTTTCTATCCTAGCTTTCATGATTTATTATTTTTACATTTCTTTCTTTCTTTCTTTCTTTCTTTCTTTCTTTCTTTGTTCCTTTCTGTGTCAAGATATGTCTATGTCTCCAGTCTGTCTGTCCGTGAGTCTGTATTTTTTCCCTCTGTATGACCCACCCCTCCTTCCCAAACTTTATGTCTCAATGCTTTTCTGGGAAATCTCGTAAGTCCCTTCCCCTCTCTTGCCCGGTCTCTTGTGTTTTCGCATCACTGGAGAAAACCGAACAATTTGTTGGTCTCTGGGAAAATCAACATCCTTGCTTATTATCTATTATAGTCAAACAACGATCCAAATACTCATGTGACTTTGTCCTGTTCACAAGCCAGGCTCAGCCCGTGGCAAAAGTGTACCCTACAGATCCCAGTCTTCTGCATTCACACAGAAATAATTGGCTTATATTATGGTTATGCTAGCCATAACATAACATGAGGTATGCCAAATAAAGCATTGCATCATGATGTCCCAGCCTGCAAGCCAGAATGGGAGAGGGTAAACACACTGTAATATGGATATTTGTTCTGCTGTGGCCTTGTGAGGGGATTGAGGCTTAGATCTCACAAGAAAGTGAAATCCCAAGCATTCCTGGAGCGGGACCAGGGAAACATTGCAGAGAGGCCCAATTCGTTGACGATATGCTAGTTTGAGAATGTAGAAATGAGGTAAGCGATGCCTCTTATGGGGATTTCACTGGAGGCGATGCTCGGATTTTCTGTCTCGCACATCCATCAGGATAAAGTCCCCGCCATTCAAGCACAGATCCTTCTTGGAGCAGGGACGACTAATATGAATTCAATGATATGAATGAAATGTGGCTTGAAGGAAGAGCGTATGCTTACATGGAAACCTTACATCACATTGGGTTCACTCCACAGTGTGATGGCAGTACATTCAAGTTCTAAATTTACACCGTGGGTGAGGCTATAAACGGAGTATATAGAATAGCTAGGTGTCAGGTTATATTGTCAACCTGTGCGGGAAATTACTTGCACTTGCTTGTAAACATTGTTACTGTAAGTCTTGGGAAAACACACACTGACGTGACCCATAAAAGAGTGTGTTAAAGTGTCATAGCTTGTCACACCAGTCTCAAATGGGAATTAGTAAAACACTAGGTAAACACACGATTAAACAACAGTGATACACTGTATACACCACCATACTTTCTGTGTATGCTAATGACTGTCTCTTTTGTAATCTCTTTAATCTCTTTTGTAGGCACACACCGTCACACAGCTGCTGGCAAGAAACCAGCACGTGTCCTTAAGCCAGCCAGAGAGAAAGAAAGAGATTGATGGGGCCAGCAGAGGAGACAGGCAGGAGAATAAAGAGACAGAAAGGAATTGAAGATAAAAGCTAAAACTTTAGGTGAGACACATAGACTCTTTACTGCACCGGCAAGAGATAATCACAGCAGTTTCAATGCAAAGTAAGAAGTTGCAGTTTGTGCAATCTGAATGCAGCCAGAGTCAGATCAGAGTTAGTATGCCTCACACATTAAAGGTGATGCATCTAAAGCATCTTAAGCTTGCAAGATATTGGCCATATGTGCATTTTGAGTTGTAATGAATGCAGGCAGCTAAGTGTGTGGGCACATATATCTATGTGTGCTTAACTATTCTTTTGCTTGTTAAACAACAGCATGGTCATCTTGACTCTTTGCCATCTGTTAATCTCCCTCCCTCGGCCTTTCTCATAATTTTCCACCCATGCAATTAATTGTGAATCCCCGCACACCTTTGCCTTCTCCATACACCAATAGGTCACAAATAGCTCCCGGCTGTTTCTAAAACTCACCTGTGATGACCTGTTCGAATCTTTACCTCTGCCAAGGAGGTAACGTAATCGTCCTGCCTGCCTGTCTGTCTGTCTGTTACCATGATATCTCAAAATGTTCTGAATGTATTTACCGGCAACTTTGTAGAAAGATTGAGCCTGAGCCAACGAGGAGCTGATCACATGTTCACGCTGTTTTATGAGTGATATCTGTTCGGGTAATACTTCATTTGAAAGTTGAGGAAAATCTAGACGAGATTGGTGTTGGCCTTTTTGTATTGTTCCAAAG
Organism: Myripristis murdjan; assembly: GCF_902150065.1. Classification (NCBI taxonomy): domain Eukaryota; kingdom Metazoa; phylum Chordata; class Actinopteri; order Holocentriformes; family Holocentridae; genus Myripristis; species Myripristis murdjan. The sequence goes on along the minus strand of NC_043988.1, from coordinate 14,133,287 downwards.
TGCCACAAAACGGTGTCCGTCTTTGTGTACTCTTTGACTGGAATCTGGAAAGACACACACCGCCGATCTGAGTATACTGAGTACATAAACACTATGTTTTAATCCACAAAATGTGCCAGCTCTAAAAAGTAGCAACCGAGCGTCTATCGTTCACATTGGCATTTTACGACATGCTTATACGACCCCCTTCCCGACTTATGTTCAAGGCAGTTAACTTCCATGTAGGTGAGATAGGTATCCTGTTAAAGGTTAAAGCCTCTGAAAAACAATAACTATACTAACAATAAATATTTTGTGAGCGCATTAGGCAACATGCTGTGGATTACATATAGGCACTTTTATTAGATTTTAAAGAAGAAGGGCGATCTTGAGGAAAACTGCGTCCATAAGATTCAAGCTGTTAATTCTTAAATACACCGTGTTTGTCTATTAGTGTAAAGTTTTCTGTGAACAACACCTGATCTGCCTCCTTGGCTGTCTAGTCATTTTCTAGTTCATGAACATTTTCTATGGAATTTCTGCTTCACCTGCTTGATTGGGCCTCTTTCCCCGTCCCCCTATCTCAGGAGAGGAGAGATAGGGGAAGGGCGAGGAAGGAAGAGGGAAATGACAAAGTTTCCAGGCTAAATCTGATTCCAGGACGTCCTGTTAACGTGGTACGTGTCTATGACCACTGAGCAAACGAGGAAAGGACGATGAGCAAGATTGTCTTAATCGGTGCTGGGTGTCAGCAAATGGGACAAAACTGATGTGCACATGATAAGAGTATTGTAGGGAACAAAAACCGAAAACAAAACACAACAAAACGCATTTGGCTACAATGGCTGGAAAAAAAAATGTTCAAAATGAATAAATGAATGAACGATTAAATAGACTGCACGGATGCCACTGCTGAGAGTTTGAGATTGAGTTTCTCTCACTCTCACTCTCACTTTCTCTCTCTCTGTCTGTCTCTCTCTCTCTCTCTTTCACACACACACACACACACACACGCACACACACACACACACACACAGAGGCAAGCAGAGTCTAGTCTCTGTTCCTTTCTGCAGGATTACCCACAAGGCTACGGTGACTCTGCGGCAGGCCTGCAGTCTTGGAGCTAGCTAGCGTGAGAACCTTGCATGGCCCAGACTGTCTGGAGCTAATTAAACTTCTAACTTTATCAGGCATGAAAGTCAAGGTACTGGTACCACATGCGCATTAAAAAGACATCCGGTACTTTATTTGATACTTGCTGAGTTTATCCTGCCCTTATTTAGTCGTGTGTTTTCAGCGTTAAAAAAAGATATGAGATAAATAATATAGTCGCAGTGAGCAGACATCAGGGCCCTACTGACATAAGGATTCATCCTGACACCTCTATCTAGGCATGAAGGATAGAGCCGTGAACTGAGAAAACTTCAGTGAGAAGACAAGAGGTCGCCTATTTACAGTGATGAGGAAAGAGAGAGAGGGAGGGAGAGAGAGAAAAATAAATTAGGGAGTGATAGAGGGAAGGAAATGTTGCCTCTTTCCCTAAAGAGGGAAGGTAAGCCTCCCAGGACGCTGAATACACCTCTGTGTCCTTGAAACTCACATGTGTACACTCACTGTCTTTCACACACACACACACACACACACACACGCACACACCCACGGGCGGGAAAGCTCGCTGACACACTCAGTCCCAAGGATAACAGGCACGCCTAAGACCACTGGCTAATTTTAGATGTGATTTGAGAGGTCTAGCTTACTCTGCGTTTTGCATTGCCCTTCACTACGGATGGAAGTGACTAATTACATTTACTTACTACAACTGGGTATTGAGTATTTTTGTGAACAAGTGCTTTGTAAATATTTTTTGAAGCAAGGGATTTTACCGTAATACATTTTCACTTAAGTGCTGTGCTTAGGTACATTTTAAATCACAGTTATCGCAGAGTGTGTGTTTTGTTGACTCCATAAGCAACAGAACAGGGGCTGATGTAAACTGGCCAGTGGTGGGGCCATTCGCAGTGAACAGTCAGCCAGCAGAGACAAGTAATTCATCGTTTTCTGCACTTCATTCTGTAATTTCTAACTTCTTTTTACATGTAATCAAGTAGATTTTTACACCAGCAGTTTGACTTAAGTAAAAGATTGGCAAACTAGCAGCACCTGAGAAGGACATTGTAGTACTCTGCCCTTCACACACACTTAATCACACTAAAAGACAGCCACACAGAGTCACATTCTGCATAAAGACAGAAGGTTTGACAGTGAGAAAGACTTCATCCCTGCACGTGCACACTAAAAATACACTGACATGAATAAATGGTAGGATGATGAGCGTGTATGTGCGCGCACATGCACGTGCACACGCGTGTGTGCGTGCGCACACACACACCCACACACACACACACCTGACTAGGGACAACTGTGCAGGTCTTTACAGGATGACCTCATTTGTAGTGGTCTAGGCTTCAGGTGCACTAAGAATACCTATAAATAACCAAAAGGTTATTTATAACTCTCTTTCTTCCTCTTACTCTCTCTCTCTTTCACACACACACACACCCACACACCCACACACATACACACAAACACACACAGTTCTATGTGGGTTATTTTAGAGCCGTCCTCCACCCATTCCACATCCTGCCCTGTGAGATCCTTTACCTCAGAGGTAATGACTTGAGGTTCTGTGCAGGGAGTCACATGTGCTCACGGTGAAACAGCCTCCTCCCGACATGTCACTGGCACTTCAGTGATGACTCAACAGGGTATTTTTTTTTCTGTTTGTCATTTGAAGTGGAATTTACTTAGGCCTGAAAAATAAACTGAGGTCATCTTGACTGGCTGCACCTGGTTTAAGAAAACACTGACACGACCTCTGATGAACACAGAGTGGTATTGTTGGGTCACCTATCCATCTTCAGCATGTGTGTGTGTGTGTGTGTGTGTGTGTGTGTGTGCACATTCCACTTACACATCTCCGTGCACCAGTCCATATACTGTGTGTATGCTCCATCTGTAGCCCCCCAGCGCCACAATGACCAGCAACAAGATGACCGCGGCAGGAAGCCCCCAGCCCAGCAGGAAGAAGAGCAGGTACAGGCGGTCGGTGTGCTCGTCGTTCATCACCAGCACCTGCCAGAAGTTCCCCGCCTGGGGGAGAAAAAGAGGACAACATGCACTGTGAAGAGAAAACACCCCTACATCCACACGTCTGTTTTAGGATATGAACTGTGCAGTGGGTGAAAGGTGTAAGAGAAACGACGCCACAGGGCACAGACAGCACACATACACTATGGAAGATAAAGCATGTACAAACACACACACACATTTTACACACCTTTATATTGTTATACAGGCAAAAAAAAAAATAACTTCAGCATATTTTACTATAAGCCCCTTGTAGGTACCAAAGTCTTTTGAATTAGTGCAGTACTGAGAGAAATGGCTTTGGCCAACCACTTAACAGAAATGTAATTCTGCACCAGATTAGCCACAACTTCAGCAAGTCCTCATTACCAAAAGGGAGCTCTGAAAACTAAGATCACTTTGTGACGACATCTTATTTCAGCAATGAGGAAATTAAGGAATACAAACCACTTTAGTTTATTTTTTTTAAGAGGCTGTATTTCAGCAATAAACTTTCAACCAAATGTCTCTCGTCACGTCTTTCAGCCTCCACCTGTCTTCCTGCTCCACACACATTTCTCATACGATTACATTTATGTTTCTGTTCGTAAATGTTCTGATGATTATTTGATAACATGGATAAGATCTTTACAGCGCTGTCATTTTTTTCCCCCAACAGTTATTTCACACACACACAAAAAAAATCCTCATTCACAATGGTGTTGAGATACAAAGATAAAAAGCCATAAAAACACAGTGAAAAGACATAACAGAAATGGAGATAATATGCTTATCATGACATCATATCAGGCTGAGCTTGTTTGTACCAATAACAAGCTCTTGTAGTGGATGTTCTTCTGAGGCTGTAATTCCCCCAAAACATTACATTGCAGCTTGTTGCAGTAATCGGCTGAAACCAGCTTTCTTGATATTGCAGCAATTCAAAAGATTTTGGTAGTACTTTACACTTCCAGCTAACAAAAAAATACGGCTTAGAGTAAGAATCTCATTGATATTGGCATTCATTCCCCGACCCCTGACCCTACGCTAGCGCTTTAAAACAACGGGGACTGGAAACATGTCCTTACTTTGAAGCATGAGGCATCTTTGAAGTATCTCTCTATCTTTGTGAGGACATTTAGACATCTATGAACAGGCACACACACACACACACACACACACACCACAGCTGTGTTTGCTTTGTAATCTAGCAGGCTTTGATAGTCTCATCTGTCTGATACACTTAGTCCTGTATTGTTACATAAGCAGCTTGTCTAACACCTGTTGGGTGTTGCATAGAAACAACTTCTTTTCCTTGTGTGTCCACCTCGACACACAGACAATAACACATCTCCCCGAGCCAGTTGTGACCACATAAGGGTGAGGGATGTTCAGTGTGGCAGCGTTGAACTCTTCCTGAACAACGTGATTGACTAAGAGCCAGAACAATTTCTTCCTCGGAGCAATGGCCTCAGGAGGAGAGGTGCTCTCCAGGGAGCTGAAAAGTACAACGGCGGTCGTCAGCTGCTGCGCTGGAGCAGAGCGGAGGTTAATTTTAAAGGTTAAGCTCAAGGGCAAAACTTCGCAACTCTCCATTTTCCAGTCTTGCGTGCCGGGCTGGGGATATAAAGCGATGACCTTTAGAGCACGAGTTTGTCTCACTAACACCAAAGTTTCTAGCGACGATAAAGACCTCATGATCAGTGAAGCAGAGGAGCTTTAACTTTCTCAGCAAAGCAATGAAAGATTTTTTTGTTCGGAGTGAAAAACAATTAGCTTGACAGCTATCATGCCAGTCTTGCTGATGCTCGTGACCGTCTGTATATGTGGGGCTCCAGGACCAAACAGGCAGAGTATCATGATGTAACAGACGGCAGGAGGTTGAGGGACACCGACCTTTCCCGGAGATAACCTCTGTCTCCCAATAACTACTGCTCTCCTCTGGGAGCGGCATCACTCCCATATCTATTGTGTAACCACTGACACCACACACACACGCATGCACGCACGCACACACACGCACGCACACAGCATAGCTACACCAGTTGTGTAACAGCTTGGGCACTGAGACAATAGTGTTGTGTCAGTCAGAATCAGGAACTGCCTTTCCTTGCCTGTGACCAGACTGGAAGATAAATGGTAAGATAAATGGATTATGGGTAGGATTGTGCTGACGTGTTCCCTGACTGGCCAATGATACTGCCTTCTGACAATAGAGAACTGGCAGGTGTGACTGGGTTAAATGGGTGAGGGACAGACTACATGTCTGCACGAGCATGAGACTGAGGCCAGAGCCCGGTCTGTAACCACGACTTTCAGACCCGACCCAACTGAGACTGACTGGCGCTGCCAAATTTGAAACCCGACCTGTTATTTTTTACAGTCATCCCTATTTAAAACAGATATTTTTCCTTTGGTCAGTTTGATTGGTGCATGGCCTGCTTGCCTTACTCGCTCACGCTTTGTTCCTCCACAGAGCGCCAAAACACACATGCATATGGAGGCACTTTCTCACAGATTGGAGAAATACAGGCGGAGAGAGATAAATTCTTTGAATAAAAATAACAAATCCAAACCCAACTAAAGCCCAAATCTGAACCTTAAAAACGCAACCAGATATCAGATTCATTGTTGAGCCCCGTTGGACACAGGTTGACGAGAGCTAGAACTCACTAGAACAGACCAGACTGTCACTGGCTGTGTCTCTATCGTTTTGACTTGGTCTTTTCCGGACAAATTTGTTGACTGGATGAGCCAAGTTGGAACCCAGCGATATCCATGTGCATGAGTCAGCACTTAACATCTGTGGTCAGATTAAACCTTCCTGTGTGATCCTTCTGGGAAAGACGGCATTTGGTGAAACAAAGAGCCTTCTGAAGATGCCAGGATTACTAAAACAGTCAGGTGTCTGGATTGTGGTCACACTGCGGTCCACACTTCTCTGAGAGCCAGTCACGTGAATGAGACCACCTCTGGATGCAGTTTCACTCGTTTTTCCTAACATATCTATCATATCATGAGTCCTGGTGTAATCGGATGCCAAAGGTTCTCTTGTAAAGATAATCCAATCTCAAAAAAGGACAAGCTAGTGGGTGAAAGTGTCTGGATATCTACCCCAAAAAGGCAGAGGATTGATTTTATAGGTGTAAAAACTTTTATAATCAAATTGTAATCAATAATCCTTGTGCCATTCTTTGGTTTGATATCCAGAGACTGACTTGGAAAAAACAAGTGGAACCCCTAGCAATATGCGGATCAGCTCTGACATCATCCTAATCCGCATGTACGCATAAATCAAGTGCCGCCCACCTGAATGAATTATTTACTCCGATTTAAAGTCCTGCATCCACATTTCACGATCTGCAGATTATCTGCAGATATAATGGCTTGGATTGTGGATACATCTACGCAATCCATGCATCATTAGTAAGCACCTCTCTGCCTGATCTGGATTAAAGAAGTGGCGGTGTTGCCTGTTGGCTGACCAGATGGCTGATTGACTGACTGAGTGACTGAGTGACTGACTGGTTTGCTGAGTGGTCACTTATTTATCTGACTATCCAGAGACACACTGGAGCAAGAGGACAACATTTACAGGTATTACCTGGCAAAACAACTGGCATCCTGGCTGGCTGTTTGTCTGGCTAACTATCCCAGTGCACACACACACACAGTGGACCAGGATTTGGCAGGTGTTGCCTGGCTGACCGGGCTGTTATGTTATGTAATATTGTGCAGTCCCTGGGAAAGCCTCTCCTCTCTACACGAAGCTGGTCAACATGAAGATTAAATTATGGGCTGCTTTTCTGGAACTGGTTCAATGTGTGTTTCCCTGATAAACAATGCACACACACACACACACACACACACACACACACACACACACATGCAGAAAGCTATTAATCAAAGTCTTTCTGTGCTCTGAGATGGCTTGCTGGCGCCCACTTGTATCAGCCACTTAACTGAAAGCAGCTCCCTGACGCGGGCAAACGTGAGTGGTGAGGCATCTCTTGGTTCAACACTGAAATGTCATTGAAAGCTGAAAGGTTTCAGTGAGACACACATCAAGGAGGACAGGAGTGTCAGCAAGATGTTCATCGTCAGCCACTATCGGTGCTGACAAGGATAGTGAAGTGACCATAAATGCATTTTGATGGATAGAAGAGCAATTTCAGAAAAAGCAAAGGTGAATGAGGACAAGTGAGTGAATGAATAAAAGACATAAATAAAGATGCAAAGAGTAAGAAAAAGGCGAAAAAGTCTATAAATGCTCTTAAAATATTCTGACCTGATTTTTTCCCTTTAGAAGTCTGTGTTACTTTCCAAAGTCTGTAATTCTTTCCAGCGTGAATCACAGTTTACATTACCCCCATGACAACTACTACCATATGTGTCTGAAACAGCTTCCGATGTCGAAAAACATGTTTGATCTCTGACAATTTTCTTCTGAAAACACTTGAGCCACATGAAACCCTTTGGCCGTGAGCGTTATCCCATAAGATGACTCATATTGTAAAATCTTCTGATACACAATAAGAAACCTGCACTCATTCAGCTCATTCAAAACAAATGGATCCCTATATGACTCCATTGTAGTCACCCTCTATTAGCTTATTCAAAGGGCTAATCTTGTAATGCTCCACCAAAGCTATAATAACGTATATGCCAGGACGGATTACATCCACTACATAAACAACGATTACGTTTTCCTATAAACGTCACACACTCTAAAAGATTGAAGGATGATGTAAACACCGCAACAGGCAGAGACTGGGGGGGGGGGCAAAATGTCTGAGAAGGAGAACAGGAGGTTCATTTGAGGTTAGGTTTGTGCAGTGCAATGCTGTCTGGAACAAAATATTATTATTGATTACAAGTGCCTTCGATGTTTATTTAGTAGAGCTCGTCTGCAGAGCTCATTTGATTGTTTGCTGTACTTAGCTTTGGCTTTTAATGGATGATACGGTATGAAGACAAACAACTGTCTTTCCCACCCAAAGAGGTAAAATAATATTTTGCCTTGAGTCTGTGGTGAAATACAGACGTCTCCCTTTGACATTAATAATTGTCACCCACCACCTTGTAAATCTAAGTTAATTCGCAGTTATTCCCAACATGAATATATTCTACACCATTAACATAAGCACAGCATTTGCTTGCCAGCTTAAATGTATTGCAAAAACAGCATTTACTGATTTATCTTTTCAAAGAACAAATAAAAACAACTACAGCAGTAGTTTTACATGGACTGATAAGTCCTTGTATCTGTCAGCTGATTCTAGTAGACCAGTTAGTGTGCAAATAAGATGGTCAGACCAGAATGGAGGCATATTGGAGGCATTTTAAGTACCGCAACACATTTATTCACGTCACAGTATGGTGCAGTTGAAGTGATATATGCAAATCTGAGTAGCACATTAATTTACCATGGTGATTTTTGATTTTTTTTACTTGTGATTTTTGTACTTCATAAAAAATAAATGTAATAGATAGATAGTTAGAGGAGCATGCTGGCCTTGTCGGAGGAGGGGGATCGGTTGGGGTAAAGGGGCAGTGCTCCTCCCTAAATGGGCTGATGGTGCACTCCAGCCCACGTTCACCACATTCCTGGCTCCTTCAGCGGGTCACAAGTCATCTATACACTCTCTGAAGGATTAAAATTGGCTTAGGCTGGATTTACACTGTCAGCTAAAAATCTGATCCTTTTTTTCATTCTGTCTTTGTGTGGCACGGCTCTGATGTTATCAAAGCTGTATTAGCATGAACAGATAACAATAAATCTAGTGTTATGATGTTTAAGCAGTAATAAAAAAGATGGTGAGAATCAGATTTGCTGTGCCGGAGTGAATTGAGCCCCTTTTTTTTTTTTTTTTTAAGTGTGAACATGTTAGCTAAGCTGCAAGCCTGGCTCTGTTCCTTGGTGGTTATGTCACAGAAGAGGGAGTTTAAAAGAAAGGGGGAGGGCTCAGGGTCAAAAAGGAGGGGTTGGGGGTTGCTGGGGGTGAGGTTTTACTAAGAGGTACCAGTCTAGGATCAAAGGTCATGTCAAAGAGCACACTAGCACCTCCAGTCTCGCCCCCTAATGAAAACCTGGTTAAGTCCACGTGGTCCAGGGCTGAGGTTTCACTGCTGATTGCATAAAAACACAGGCTTTACGTAAGCGACAAAAGAAAGAATGGGAACCCTGTTTATGCCAAGTCATGGGTTAAATAAGGGAGGAGCAGGAGAGGAGATTTTACTTATACGTGCCAGGTACCTTTCACCGAGAAATATATTTGATGTAAGAGAACAGCTGCTTAATGAAAATCCAGCTAGGGATGGAAAACAGTGAGAGGTAAAACCCATATCTCTTCTTTTAAATCTGACTCATCTTTGAATCCTTGTGACTATAATTCATTGCAGGGAATGAGCAGACCAAAGATAACAAAAAAGAAAGTGTGTGACCCTATGAAGGCATTTCATTGTATACAGAACCCTTCATCTGCTGCAGTGTATACCTTTCACTGACATACTGTTTGACTTATGGACTCTAGTATTACCATTTGTCTCTATGGGCCATTGTCTCATAGAGGCTTTAATGAATAGACTTCACTGTTCAGGCTTATAGACTGCACAGACATGGCCGCAGGAAACATCCTGCACATGGTTGTACTGCTTACTCAACAGATTAAAAAGCCTCTTCCTCATCTCTCTATCCAGGTGATTCCACAAGTCTTCTGATCACAAGACTCTATTAGTGGCAACAGATAATCTGATCGATCGCAGTGACGCCATTGGGGATGGTCATAATGTTTTTATGTCTAGATATATGCACTGCAGAAATCTCCTGCTTCATGAGTTATTTAATCTCGTATTCAGTCTTGAAATTTAGTTTTTCCTTAAAAGAAGTGGACAAAAAATCAGTGGGATGACATAATCCCACTTGTTTCCAATGTTATTTGACTTGTTTTTTTCTTGAATCAAGTATAATTTTCTTGATATGAGTGGGTTGCCTTATTCTGCCTTGTTCCAACGTATTTATACTTGTTGCCAGAAAAATTGCTGAAATAAGTGAAACTGCATTGGCAAGAAGTTGGCTTATCTCATCCCACTGGCAGATTTTTTCACCTGTTTTAAGAAAAACAAGATTTTAACACTTAATGTGAGACCAAATGACTTGTTAAGATGGAGATTTTTTACTGAGTTCATTTACAAATATAACAAGCACACTGACAAGTAATTTTTTTTTTTTTACTTGCTACAAGTTTACATCCATTTTTACCTGCTAACCAGCTTTTACCTGTATGAGCATCCAGGAGAACTGGCTGAGGTGGAAATAATGAGAAAAGAGCGCCAGAGCAGCACAGCTGTCCTCTGAGAACATTCGGCCGCGGAAAGCCGACACCAGGAAACAGATCTGTGGATAAAAAAGAGAGAAAGATAAACATGTAATGTATACAGAGAATTCAATAGATAATTCAGAACTTAATTACCATGGTGCACCCCGGTGGCTCACTGTGTAGAGTGCATACCATGCAACATACTGGGTTTGAATCTGGCCCAGACCCTTTGCTATGTCATCCCCTCCTTCGGTCCTGTCTCTCCCTGTCGCTAAGACATTTTTGCTTTATTAGGAAAAAAAAGAACTTAATTAAGATTTTGTCTGACCAAGACCCTGCTGAGGAGGTGGTCTTGGCACGGTTACAAACGAGCTCCGGAGCGGTTTGTTTGCGATGTGGGCTTGAACCGACCTAGGTTCAACCCAGCAGCAGGAAGCATTGTGTTTGTTTTGGACTGAAGCAGTTTCTGTAGCTGAGGTGTGCATTATGGACTTGTAATTAATAACAGAAAAAAGCAAGTTGGTAGCAACTGGCAGTTAGCAACATAGAAACCAAAGGAATCCAGTGCTGACATGGAACATCAAGGAAATACATTGTCTTCTTGGTATACAACCAGCACTATGATAATGAATAAATGCCAAAGCTGCAGATGGTGATCTGTGCCCATGTTGGATACTGTATTGGTCAAATGTGTTGGTACAATAAAGATAGAGATGAAAATAATAATAAAAAAACCACTCCCTTTCTCCACCTTTGAACCTACAGATATTTGTCCCCTGACCAGTGAACAGGCTGATAGCTCCCACATGGCTTTTGCTGAAACACGCTGGTTCATTTTTTCCTGTGTGAAACCAAATCAACAATGCAACAAAGTACATAAAGTTGTTCCACTGATTCAAACCACAGACTACATGTGTGAAAACCCTGGACAAGGTAAAAAAAAATTTGTCATTGTAAATATAATTTGCATCTTCAGAGAACATCGTGAGACTCTATGCAGATGACTATAGATGGCACACCCTAACACTCACACAAACACACGCTCACTCACTCATGCTCTCCAACAGATATAAACGCGTGCACACATACTGCAGGTGCAGCGCTCCATGCAGTGTCAGCAGGGCAGATTGTGTATGAGTCGGTTTATCGCTTGCGTTACAGCCCATGCATTTTTAAAGACGGGACAGGAGGACTCAGATTCACCCCACTGGGAGAGAGAGATCCTATCCTGCAGACCTGTTACATCACCATGCAGCAAGCTATGCAGGCAGAACCAAAAATAACAATATCAACAGCCTAAACAACACTGACAAATGTGCCTTTCGTACCATCCCACACATGAGAAGATGTGTGCATGCCTGTGTGTGTGTGCATTTGTCCAAATATTAGAACAAAGTGCATAGCAGAATCACAATGCAGATATAAGCATGTGGTGTGTGTGTGTGTGTGTGTTTGTGAGTGAGAAAGAGACAGAGAGAGGAGAGATAAAAGACGAGTGTGTGAGTTTTGTAGGAGGGAATGAATCAGGGCCAAAATTCAATTTGTGACATTAGAGGCAAGACGGTGTGGAAAACCCATGAGGGCAGCTGAAAATACTCCTGCTCTGCTGTCTGTCACCGAGCTTCATTAACCTCTGGCACAGAGAGGGAGTGGTGCACTGCCAACACAGCCGGGCCACAGTTACATAACCTGCTAACACCTGGCCCCGTGCCAGCACCATGGACCAGAGAGGGTGAATGGATGAGAGGAGGAATAGAGGGATGTGGGGAGAATGACGATGCAGGAGACAGAGGAGTAAGACTGAAAATAAACAAGCTATTGATGGGGGAGAGGGCTGAAGCGAAGCGGAGAACAGATGAATAAGTCATTTCCTTACTGGCCTGATCTACTACGCAACTACCCTGAAAATATCCTATGTAGAAACCTAGTCGGGGTGTGGGTGTGTATATCACTGAAGCTGCCAAGAGGGTGAATCCCATCAAAGATTTTTCATTATAGCAGAGCTTTGGTGCCTCCGTGGTCAATTAGCTCAGCTGATCAGGGCATCGTGTTAATAGCGTCAAGGTCAGAAGTTCGATTCTCAAACAGAATATGCAATTTAAAAGTAGCAGGTGGTTATGGAAACTTTCCTTTGGCCTGGGGTTCACAGCACAGACGTGGACCATATCTAATCAAAGCAGCACCTGTGAATGGAAGCTTGACTTGTACATTTCAAGGAAGCTGCATGACAATGTTTGATGGCGTGATGGATATCAGTGTTGGTTTGGTGCACGATGCTCAGGGGACATCACGTGTTATCAAGGCTAGAAAGGAAGAGAGCAACACATATCGTATATTTATGAGAGATTTATTACTCATCAGTATATTTTTTACACCTCTTGACACTTATTCATAACTGCAGGAATCAAGCCGATGCAGCATTGACCCTGCAAATAATAGATTTCTGTTGAAACATTGGTTTTTAATGAAATGCATTGGAGCTAAAGTGTGAATTGACTCCCCTCTTTTCCACTATTGTAAAGAGTATCCATGCAGCTGCAGCATCACACACACCTCCTTCCTATGCCCTGAGTTAGGGCAAAGTTAAAGGTTTAAAGGTTAGGATTAAGGCTAGGTTAAACGTTAAAAGTTAGGGTTACAGTTAGAGGGTATGCTAAAACCCTCCTGCCCTCTTCCTGCTGGCTTGCAAAAGAGGGAAGAGTCTCAGGAGGAAGATCCTGCAGTTGGACTCTTCATTACAATATAGCAACTTAGAAAAATCACAGCAGGTGCTCTTTCAGCAGTGCAGAGCCCTAAAAGCACTGGAGAAGAAAAATACTTTGTGCACTCATACAGCAGGCAGTGTGGTACAACTCACACAAGCACAAGCTTAGTGATTGTCTAACTGGTCAGTCAAAAACATACAAAAGAATTTGGACCAAATTCTTTGAGACTGTAACTGTGATTAAGTGCTCTAAATAAACTTGAATTTGAACTGGACCATTTATAGCAAAAAATGCTTTTACAGTTGTATTTGGTCTTAAAGGCTTTGCTCCTGAAGAATCTACAAGGAGCTCAAAAAGTCCCCCCAAGACATAAGAGACTTATGTCACAACAATAACAGATGATAGCAGGGGGAGTTGGGCGAGACAGAGGCAGTTTTTTTTTTTTTTTTTTTTTTAATCTCTGTCAGGCAGTAGCTTGGATGGGATCATGCATTGAGTCGTGTGTATCTGTCTGTCCGCAGCTAATGTCACACACTACTTCCATCAGCCTAATATTTCTGTTGCACAATTATGACGGTATGATGATAACAGTAATTCAGAACCGCTGAAAAACCTGTTTTATACCACAATTGAGTGCCAACTCCCCACTCTTCTTAACCATTCCACGACTCTCACTCATACACGCTGGACAAACAAGTGTGTCTGTGGTTCCTGCTTGCCACCCACATGCCCCCAGACACACCTGGCACAGATCTACGCTCATGTTTGACATGTTTGAATGTGACTGGTGATTGGAGGAGCTAGCTGACACAGATCAGCTGTTAGATGGGACAGCTGATGCTGATCAGCTGGTTGCGTGCATGACTTCAGTGGTCTGCCTGAACAAATATGTTGCTTTATTGGTGACTAAAGACCACATGGGTTAAACAAAATATTTTGTTCAGTGACTCTTGGTTCCAACAACACTGTGCTGCCAGAGCACTTCGGTTCAGGTTCTGTTCAACTGTATTGTCCTGGATAGGCGATTGTTTTTTGGTGTTAACAGGTGGAATTCAAAATCAACAATCCCATCATGCATAACTTTCGCTTCTCTTGTCCTCCTTGAGCACCAAAAGGATGCCAAAGCGAATTTTTGGTTTTACATGTTTCCAACATGACATTTATGTCAACCAGTGAATTGCAACTTCAACCTCAACATCCATCTAGGAGGAGGAGAGAGTAGGAGCACAGACAAACTGAGGAGAGGAGGAGGGACAGCGAGTCACAGGTTGATCATGGGGATTCAGCAGGTTGAGGGACATACCATGTACCTGCAATGACATGGGTGAAAATCTGTCTCCCTGCCTTTGCTGCAGATGTTAATGCCTCCCTTTCTTACCTCTCCTGTCACTATTCAGTGCTTAACACTATTAAAGTTGAAAACAAATCAAACTAATCTGAAAAAAAGTGAAGTCACGTTTTAACTCGGGTCTCAGTCCAAGGACAAAACTCAGCACAGTTCCCGTCTCCAGCTCTGGATTTCATCTGGCCTGCTGTAATGAGTTTTTTGTGTGTTTGTGTATGTGCTTAGGTGTCTGTGCGTGCGTCTGTGTGTGTGTGTGTGTGTGTGTGTGTAAACTCCATTACCCACGGCTTCCTTTGATAGGGTGAGTCATCCTTATCCAGTGCACACACACACACACACACACACACACACACACTTTTGGAACAGAACTGCGAGACTGTCAGGTGTGATGGATTGAAACGGCTCTGTCCAGATGCACTGCAACGCTGAGAGCTGCCAAGCGCACCTCTCGATCACTATCAGCTCTGTAAGTGCCACCACCTACAACTGTCACCATCTTCATCACCGTAATTATTGTTAGCCACAGCACCGGCTATTTAAGATGCTATCTAATGATTCTGTCATGAGCACAACACTGAGATAATTTCTAGTGCTTTTTAAAACTTTTACGGAGGATTTGGAGCCAGAAGAATGTAGCTGGCACATCTGTATATGAAATGAAAACTTTTATGGTAATCCATTTTGTAGTGTTTCTTTTTATGTGTTTATTTATGTGACAACATTATCATACTGAGACATTTAAGATCTAATAAATATTATTAAAAGATGTACTGTGTACACAAGAAATAATATTTGCAACAGTTGATTAAAGGTCCACTTTTTGTTTTGGACTGTAAAAACCTACCTACTCTCTTCTGGTGCCAAGCTGTTGTTGTGTCTCCAAGCCTTGCGTGGGACATGACTGACATAAAAATTTAGCTGTTACTTCCAAGTATATTTCCACTGCTGTGCACGCTGTAGCTGATTTATTTTAGCTATGCAAATATCAGGAAGTGGTGATTTGTGACTTGAATTATAACCCAGCTGCTTCCTTTTTGAGCTGGTCACAACTGGCTGCAAATGGCAAGCTGAAGCACACACGCCCATCCTCCTGCATGCAAAAATCTCCGCTTTCAGATCAGTATTATCAAGTATATCATATTAATACATGATGTTTTCATGGATCATGAATTTTGATACTCATGATACATGCACAACAACACAATTCTGAATGTGCCCTCCTTCATGTTAAGGAATGATTGAATGAATGAATTGATGAATGATGATTTGAGCTTGTCAAGGCTTGTTTCCGCATTAATGATCTGCAATTAATTATACACACCGCAGACTTATTGACATAAATATTTATGAATTCATGAGCACAAAAATGAGGAACCCTCATTCATAGGGCTAAAGTGTCACATCTTAGTTTTTATCACACACCTAAATTACAATACTGATCTTTGACCAACCCTATTGTCACTAAAAAAACAAAAACAACATCCCCAAAAAACACGCTTACAAAAATACCAGCCTGACATAAACCCGCTGTAGTCTGTTTACTGAATTCAGCACTTGCTACCATCTGAGCTTCTTGCTGTGATCACAAAGTTAACTGTGCAGATGTGATCAACACTTGCTGTGTGCTTTTAGAAGCCACCATTTTTGTTTTTCATTTTGGGAGCAGTGTCCCAACAGCGTGGCCTTTTTACCTTACACCTAATTATCATTAATTGCCGTCGCAATTGCAAGTTTACACGAGAAAACCCAGTGAATGGTTTTGATCTCGCCCTGTGGTTTCGTTTTAATTTGTTTGCCAATACCGTTACTACAGCAACCAGGTAAACAGGTATGGTGTGCTGTGACCATACCTGACACCACAAACGCAAAAAGACACACAGACACATATACACACACACAAAGAGAGCTTGTGTTTGTTGTGTAAAAGCCTCGTCCTAATAATGGTAATGGGTAAGGGACATGCCCATCAGATGACACCTTCAACTCTCCCCTGCTGGAGCCGGTTGATGTCATCACATTAGGTACACACATACACACACCGACACTTAACCCTAATGTCCTCTCTCAACATTTTCTCAGTCTTCAGTTCTCTCTCTCTCTATTTTCCTCTTGGCAAGTTTTTCTCCCATTTCCCTCCATCCCCACATTTTGGAAACTCTGCGGGCAAAACCACGACTGACTATTCCTGGACTTTCCACCTCTGACTGTCGGCGTCTCTCTGCGGAGTAAGGGGGAAAAGTCAGGGCCTTTGTTAAATAAACACTTGGCAGTTCTGTTTCCCGTCCGTGCTCTCAGCTCTGTAGGGTGTGAGCGGGAGGGACGGCACAGGAAGGAAGTGAGCGCCTGAACAGCCTGGAACGGAGCCAGAGCGGGGAAGCGGTTCAGGTGACTTATGGGAATAGGAGATTACGGGCAGTGTTGTGTGTTTTTGGCAAAGGGAGCACCTCGGTTTGGCCAAGGACGCAGCATGAAACATAATACCTCTCCTCCCAGGCAAAACAACGAGAAAAGACGAAGTGAGAAATGCAAAATAAATTGCCGTCAGCCACATGCATAATCACAAGCATGAATGCGTTTACACAGCTAGAGTTTGTTAATCCAAATGATATATAATGTTAGCAGAATAGAGTGACTTGTTATTTGAACCATTATTGTATCGTGACACACCTGAATAACCCCAGCGCTAACGAGTGACCTGCGGTGAAATGATGACATCACAGGGGAGAGGTGGTGTGTGTGTGTGTGTGTGTGTGTGTGTGTGTGTGTGTGTGTGTGTGTGTGTGTGTGTATGTGTGTCTTCTCCATGGCCCTGGGCAAGGAATAAACCAGGTCAAAGTGATTACATTGTGCTTAGTTTGAGTTGGTTTTAGGTGCACTGGTTCTACCAAAGATAAATTTGAAAAGAGCGTCATGGCAGCTCGCACTCATAGTGTGAGCCGTGATGTGTCTTCCTAGGAATTAACCGGCACAGGTTAACAGGTGAAATATCAGGTATGGTGGACCAGATTAGGATGGGTCAATAGATCACACAGTGGATTCCATAAAGATCTGAGTTTGCATAGACTGGGTCCAGTGGCCCTCTGGCTTTTCAAAAGGGCCCTAAAATAAGCAGTCAAACTCAACACACAAACACATATGTAATGCACATATTCACAATATGTCACACACACACACACACACCCACACACACACACACACACACATTCACACATACACAGACCATACAGAGCTTTAGACACAAAAAACAGGGGTGCTGAGAGTTTGCTGTGTAAAGCTTCATTATTTCCTCCTATAGGATACATGCTACGTATTAATGAGCTACGTTTTATTTCTCACGCTAATTTCTTTTTGTTCTGATGACTCGGTGCTCTGAATGGCAGCACTTTGTTTGTTTTCAAATTAGTTGTTCCAATAATGAATGGGTGGGAGATTGGGGAGAACATATAAGAAAAAGAGACTGAGCCTTCAAGGTGAGACGCGCGTCATGTGGTAATATTTTGTAGATGAGAGAGACGGAGAGAGAGAGGGGACAGAAATAGGCAGCTTGACCTGGCCTTAAAAATACTTTTTTTTTTTTTTTTGCCTATTATGTAATACTCTATTATACCCCTTTAATGGGGTCTGGCTAATATATAGCACTTTATACAACATGACCAATATAAACACAGAGATTTAAAAAAAAAAGAATACAGTCAAGTATGCAGACCAATAAGGGCCGCTTAAAGAAGAAGAAATATGAAGTTTGATGAAGTCACTGGAGATATGCAGCATTTCTGTGTAGCTGTTTTTTGTACCATTAGCAGATATTAGTGGATAGTGTGTGTGTGTCTGTGTGCGTGCGTACAAACACGCACAGAGAGAGAGAGAGAGAGAGAGAGGAAGAGAGAGTGATACACAGCACAGTGCAGACATTGAGCCTATCTTGTGATGATTCAACCGAGCCATAAAGTTTTCTGTAATTGGACACAAAAGATTGCTGTTGCCATTACTTTGACTGGACAAGGAGTGCAAACCAGGGCAGCTTTTTTATCACGGCACACAAAGAGCATAGAAACACTCAAACTGTCAGAGAGAAGACAATTTACATGGGAGTCTAAGAGACAAGCCTCCAAACAAACAGAGGAAATCGATCTTCCTCTGGAAACTGCCTTTTTTTTTTTTTTTTTCTGAGCAGCGTTTACATGGTGTGGCTACCAAGCCAGTAAAGCTTTCCCTTTGAAATGCTCATGTAAATGAAGCTGGACGACTGTGGTTAAAAGAAATATGTTGTATCGACAGGGGTTCAATTTGAAATACTGACAAGAAACTTCAAAGAAACTTTAAAAGTGTCTTTCAAAGTTCGAGGCTGAGTGGGTACCTCAGCACACCCTGTCAGTCAAAGTGCAGCAGAGGAGACCTTCCCTATTATTAAACTTGAGAGGGCAGGGTGTGACACAGATGAGAGAGCTGTCGAACCTGAGTGGAGCTGGCTAAATTAAAGCCGAACATAATGAATATCGTTAGGCCTGTGCATAGTGCTGAAATCCCCAGATGACCCAAAGTCTGCGTCAGACAAAGCACTAAGTTCAGGGTTAGAGCAGGAGACAGGGAGGTGCTGGGAGAGTTCAACAAAATGGAGTGAATCAGGTTTTATGAGAGAACACAGCCAGACCCTGCAGGCCTTTCTCAGTGGCTCTGCATCTTATCAGTACTGACATGCAACATTCTCCATGAACCGACTGACTGTGGCTGCATAATTAGGTTACAGCTGAGCTTACAGCATCTCACCATTCAGTCACCTGGAAGGTCAGGAGGGTTAGCCGTTCACAACTGGAAACAATGCTGTACTAGGCCAATCTGGGCTGACATAGTTCCTGTACCTGTTGCTTAAGACTATAAACAGATTGCTATTATCCCCATTGATAGATATCTGGGTTCAGGTCAAGCCCTGTGGTGTTTTAAGGATTACATAATCAAAACTGTATGTCGCAGGGCTGGGACTTGTATTTACTCTGTTCAGCACAAAGACACAGGTGGATAGGATGAGAGTAAGAGAGGTGGTGGCCACCACTGTTGGTCCAGTATAGAAATAACACAGGTACATGTCAGTACTGTAGTTAGTTAGCTAGGTGGGGAGGTGACAGGTGCGGAAGTGGCTTTTATCAGAGTCCTATCTACTGCTCTGTGCTTTGTCCCAGGGCCTCCTTCTCCTTTGTGTAGGACAGCCAGGAGTCGACGTGTCTAGACCCTCAGGCTACACACTTATTCAAAGCAAAGACTGGGAGGTGCTGCAGGATTCTAAATACAAGTTGAGTCTCAGCAGTGTGTGTTTGTGTTTGTGCATGTATGTGTGTGTGCGTGGTGTTCATAAGGGCTCGCGTGTTGCCATGCCTGGTAAAACAGGAACCACCAAAACACACCCCCGCGAAAACTCTAATTTATGATCTCTGGGTACAAAGATTACATATCCAGACGCTGTGTCACTTGCACACAGTGTTACCCACACACCCCGGAGGTGCAGCGGCAGGAGAGACAATACAAATGAGAGAGTGAGAGAGAAAGAGAGAGAGAGAGAGATTGAGTGAGAGAGAAAGAGAGAGAGGGAGGGATGAGGGAGGGGAGTTATAATAAATGACACAGAGGCCTGGTTCAGGCTTTAGATAATTGTATATATTATAAAATAGAAACTCTTCTTCTATGAAATGGTTCATGTGGCTTTGTCATTAGGCCTCAAGGCCCCTGATTCTTGCTATTGGTCCGTGTCCTAAGCTGCACAACCAATCAGCTGACTCTCCTTTGTTGTGTGGCTCAAAGCACATGAGTGCCTGTCAGATCAACATCATTATTGTTGTTTTGTTCCACATCTACATTGAATTGGATGGGCTGTCATTGCTGTTGTTTTTGCAGCTTTGAGAGAGATAATATTTATCTTCTGACAAGATGCAACCTCTCTTTTTTATATGATATGGAGGTCTGACTGCAACAAAACACCTCTCTCCCAACCTTAGATCGACAGCGGGAAATGCCCAAGCACTCAACAGCATTCTGGTATTGTGCCAAATTGCCTTATCAACGTGATACCTTAAGATAACACAGAAGGAATCTGAGGACAGACAAATATTAAACACATAAGAGAGATAAAAGGAAGCCTGCAAAGCCAAATAAAGGATACCTGCACAGAGCAAACATTGTGATGGTGCAGCAGCTTTGTGCTGTTGGTGGCTGCAGCTCCCATCCTCCCTGTGAGTTGTGCAAGTGATCAATACTCTGTGTGCTGATGCTAAGGTAGCTAAATGTACCCGAGTGGCTAAAAATAGCATCTGCCCGGAGCATTACATCACTGAGGGAATGGGGCCCTTGCTGTCTGCCTGCCAGACCCTCCATCTAGACTTGTGTCCTCTTCCCTCCCCTCCTCCAACCTCTTCCTCATCCCAACCTCTTCCTCTCATCCCCCCTTCCTCCACTCATCTACCTCCCCTGCTCCACCCTTCATCTCTTCTTCCCCTCCTCCTCCTCCTCCTCCTCCTCCTCCTCCTTCTCTCCTTCACCTCCCCCTTCTCTCTAACAGCTACCGGTCTGATCTAGCTTGTTCCAGCCTCAGCCTGCACCCTGGGTGTTTCCTCCTCTCTTTGTTCAGAAACAGATAAAGGGAGAGAGAGAGAGAGAGAGAGAGAGAGAGAGAGAGAGAGAGAGAGAGAGAGAGAGAGAGAGAGAGAGAGAGCAAAATATAAGCTTATCATTCCACCCCCATTCCCTTCATCATTGCAAAGCCTTGCCATCCATCAACTTTAATTCCTCCAATCCCTTCACCTCTTCTCATTTATGGCTGAGGACTTCAGACTATCCTGGCAGCCTTCATGAATGCAGTTTAAATATGCAGAATTACAAATAATCTATGTCAAAGTAACATTATGACTGCTTTTTGTTAAAAATTCTGCTACAAGTCTGACGTGAGTAGTGAGGTTCTTTGAATAGAAACAGGCGAGGGAATTCAGGAACGTGACCGGATATGGTGCTTCATTTCTGCGCTGTACTGAAAGTGTGTTAGTGAGAGTGGCTTTCACTTGGAGGGTAAACGTGTTTACTCCAGGCCTCTACTGTAGGCGACATGTGCAATGATCATCAGTCTCCTCACGTGCCGCAGTCTTCACATTCGTGTGTGTGTGTGTGTGTGTGTGTATGTGTGTGAATGTGATTTACGTTCTGCAGCACATGGGACAGCCAGTCGCAAGAAGCGGGTCACTTGGGGATGGCTCGTAGGTGGGTTAGTGGGCCAGTGTGGGGAGGAGGAGGAGGAGAAGCAGGGAAGAGTAAGATGATTTAAGATTGGCTGAGAAGGTTGTTAGGACAGGCAGGAAAACGGTGAAGAGAAAAACAGAGGAGCTCTACGTGAGCTGCTTCACGGCAGAGATGAAAACACGGGTTGCGGCTGGCAGAGTGAAAGGTGATAGAGGGAGAGAGAGAGAGAGAGAGAGAGAGAGAGAGAGAGAGAGAGAGAGAGAGATGGCCTGAGATGTTACTTTTATCACGTGAAAAAGAGAACAGAACAGAACAGAACAGACATTACGCAGTCCACAGTTCCACCCACAACATTTCTTTAATGATTTAAGGGAACAGTTTAAGGGAATGCCCTTAACAAAACACAACAACACACTGCAGAAATGAGCAAGAGATCTAAACCGTCATAGGCTGCTTGCAGGACCACACAGTGTGACAATGATTTATATGTGCTAGTGACGGGAAAGGTTGTGATGTTCAACAGGAATATCAAACGGAAAGAGGGCCTAAAAAATGTATTGTCAGGGACTGTTTCCCTGGTCTCATGTATGTGGTTTCACATTTTATCAGCACAACTCAAGTCTTGGCATTTGACAGTGCTACTGAAACAAAGCCTTTTACATTTGGAGCTTCACTAGATAGTTCACCACAACATGCTTTGTGCATGCATGCTGGCCAGCGACTATCCTATCTTGGTGTGTTGAAGTAGCATGTCCAGCAGCTTAAGGTCAGAGTACAGAAATAAAGTTCACTGGTGTTTTGGGTTAAAACTGACTGAGGCTCCCTGGCAGAGCTAGCTGTTATTAAATAAACACCCACTCCCGTCCCCTCTGTTTCACACCCAAACAGCCACCACATTCCCTCTGCAACTGCTGACATCAGCATGCACAGCCATAGAGTAGGTGTGTGTGTACGTGTGTCTATGTGTGTGTGCATGTTTGCATGTGTGAACGAGAGACGCGGTATCAGGGTCCAGTGTCACGTATGCTGGGAGTGACTGATATATTCCCAGAACACAGGATGCAGGAACATCCCACAGGTTTTGGGATCGCACAAAAGGCGGACTTGGTGTGACATTCCAGCGCTTCCGGTGTGACACAGCAATAGTGGACTGTCAGCAAAGTATGAAGCAACTAAAACGAACTAAAACAACAGCATCAACATCAACATTAACTATATTGTAGACCTAAGAAGTGTCATGTATTGTTGAGCACAAACCTTTGGCCTCGTGTGGAAATCCGGATCAAACACATTTCCTGTATGAAGAAAAATCCATGGGGTTTTCAAAGTCATTCCTGCTCTGTGATTTAAGGTGATGTTTAAAACTTACATGTTTTTATCTGCACTTTTATGTTTTTTTTTTTTTTTGCTTACATGGGACTTGATCCACTGAATCCTGCTGCTGCCTTCCAACCGAAATAGTTATTTAGACAACAAAAAAGCCAACCCTGCTGCATGTTAAATATGTCACAGCGTGCTGTTCTGTGACTGGCTTAGCCTACTAAATTTACAACTTGAATCACTTTAGCTTGATGCTGAGCCAAAAGAAATACCTGGTTTGCTAGTTTCCATTTCTTTGGCCCAACTGTCATTTTGTGTCAGGGATGACAGAAGTTTTAAGAGCTGCAAGAATCACAACCACCTAAGTCAAGTGTGACAGGACGAGTCATCATAAGTGGATGGCCTCTCAGCTGCTATTTTTTTAAAGTGACACCACTTGTTATCAGATAAAAAAGTGAAAATCTTTCCTCATTCATACACATACAAAGGTCTGATTATTTTGAAGGAATACGGGACACCCTTTTTCATTTCGCTTACAGACTAATAATAAAATGATGCCATCACGTCTGAAGCCTGTTACTGTCAATAGTCCAACTAATTTCTTAGATTGTAAATAATAAGCAAAACAAGCCTTATGTAGTTATCATCAGTAAGCTTTTTCATTTTATGGCAACATGTGGATGGAAAATACTTACAATGTTATTTTTGCCACATCTCCTTCCAGTTGCTCTCTTGCTAACTCGCTCATATATGGAGTCTTAGCAGTACCACCCACATAAAACACACATTTAGCAGCATTAGACCAGGACTCATCTCCTTTCTCCATTCACATTTCTCTGAAATACTGGTTCTGCAGTTCAAAACCTAAATCTGCTTTTTACATACCTCTGAAATTTCCTTCCTCAACATCTGCTGTGAACCAGTTTGGAGAACTCAGTGGACTGCAAGACACATGACACATGTACATGGATGCATGTGCAGACACAGCTATAAAAACATTGCAACCAGCTGCACAAGGTCAGTTCCCTAAACACTCCATGGGTCTACTGTGCACTACCACAAACCTCTATGTTTGTGTGCGTGTACTTGTTTGCATTCATGATGTGTATGTGGATGTGAGTAACCACCGCTGAAAGCTGTGGTCTATGGTTACCATGGTTGTTTCACACGACTCGGGCTATCAGAGGAAATGCTAAGCAGCAAACATTATGAAACATGGCTATAATTCAGTCAGATTCACAAATGCCATTATGAAGAGGCCATTAAAGGGAGAACATAAAGGAGTTTTGCATGGAATTTTTTCCATGAGTTTGAAGGACCTCTAGACTCTGTGAGATGCAAAAAACTGAAAGCCTATTTATTCATTCAACAGCTCATGCCATCTTCATGCAGGACCTTCATACAGAGAGTGTGAGAGAGAGAGAGACTGGGAGATAAGACACACACACAGAGAGAGAGAGAGACAGACAGACAGAGAGTCTACACTGTGACATGTTGCCTAACTGTATCCCTGCTCGCCATGTCACCATATAGTATGCACATCAGTGCTGATCTGATTAAGCAAAATTCAATTTGACAGTACCATGTGGGTTACATCACAGGTAGAGGGCAAACTGTGCATGCATGCGGACACAACGTGCACAGCCACGCATGAATGCACAGCCACGTCCTTAATGACATGTTGCATTACTACTGGAGCGGTGGTGCAGACACATCCCAACTAGCTATCATAGGGATCACAATTCAGTGCCTTTCTTATTGCACTAATAAGGCCTGAACCCCTTAAAACAGTGACTCTCAACCATTTAGGCTCTTGACCCCTTAAAATGACCCAATCCTACTTGCAACCCCATGTCACAGGCAGCAAATGCAGAATGGTAGCGGTCCTCCTGAAGAATGACTACCTTTTCAGGTATTTTCAAACTAGTCAGCATTTCACAAGAAAACAGAAAAAAACAGTAAGATATTTTTTTAAAAAATCCTGATAATTTTGATATTATTTTCTTTTTCTTTCCCCTATGTCATAATCCTCTTGTGACCAGCCAAAATTATCTTGCAACCCCCAGGTTAAGAACCACCTTCCTTACATCAGTCAAACCCACTGCTGTCCAATAGGCCATCAATCCAACAAGGATCCCCTCTGCACGAGCTGGCTGATCTGCAGCGGCTCTCAGCATCCATCAATGGATGACTGTCAGCCAATCAATGAGAGGAACTCGATCAAGTACTGTATGCACTGTTTGTGGCTGTGCCAACACACCTTGCTATAGAAACTGCCATTGCCATTTAAAACTAAATAAGAGCGACAGATGTACCAACACGCACTGTATTACAGCTCACTTGGCCTTCTTCACCTACTGCACCTGGACTAGAATGGCAGGATTTTCTCTGATTTACATCATAAAGCTCACATGCAATCAATTCACATCCGGAGAAAAAAAAAAAAAAAAAAAAAAAAAAAAATTAAAAAAGCACTTTGGCTCAATAGTTGTTGTTTTGTTACTCTGCATAAGAATAGGAGATTAATAAGTACTAAGTAATAAATAATTAAGCATTACTGGACCTCTTGTTTGGCTGTTACAACCTTACTTCTTTGCATAAATTAAGGAGCCTGTCACTGTTTGCAGCATAAACATCTGTGTACCAATACTGGCAAATTATTTCTAAGAATCAGAGAGAGAGGATTTGGCTCTAACTGTTTCTCTCAGGATTACAGCCCTCAAATTTATTAGTGTGCTCCAAAACGATGTCTAGTCATTAAATAAGAGCAGAGCTCTGGGGAACCATTGATCAGGCAGCTCATTCACGCCTGCTGTTGAACTTGGCTCTGGCTGTGGAGCTAGAGAGACCCCCACAGGTCACTACGGGGAAAGAAGTGAAGGCTGGTGAAACCCAAGATTGATCCGAGGTGGCTGAGTGGTGACTGAGTCCATGTTTGTGTGTGTATTTGTGCAGTTAAGACAATGGCTATGTGCACACAAAATCATCACGTGTGATGTTGTGTATACCATATTTGTCCTTGTTGTTCGAGATTTGATTTTGGGTTTGGCAGTGCACTTGGAATCTGCAGCACTTCTGCCTTCGTCGTCATAGCAACATTCATCTTAGACTCCCATGCTTAAGTCATACTCAGGACAATACTGAGATCCAAGCAGAGATCCAAACAAAATGACTAAGTAGACTGATTACAATTTGCTGATAAACCAAGAACAAAGGGCTTAATATAGACACGGCTCTGTTTGATTAGACACAATTCATTGTTTCCTTCCTTCATTCAACAGTCCCTGACTCCACGAGGAAATTAGGCAACACATACAGTACTCTCATCCTCGATTTTGTGGTATTAAGCTGGCATGAGATTCTCACTCTCTAGTGGCCCTGCAGTGTGCTGATTTTGTGTGTTGTAGTTTACTAGGCCTGATGAATCATCAACTGGTGTCATCAGGAATTATTATTAAAGGAATTATTTATATTATTTATATAGACAGTCAATGTAAAATATGGGTAAGAATAGACCCCATTACTACTAAAGATGTCATTTCATATGTGACAACAATTGAGAAATTGTTAAACATCCCGTTCAACATAACCTAGAAAACCAGTGCTGACATCAGAGCTACAGTGACAACACCACTGACCTCAATAGCTTCAAGGTAAACAAAACAAGATCAATCAAACCAAACAAAAGTGCAGCCATCAGGTTGGTCATGTCTTTTCACTCCTCTCTATACACAAAGGCCTGCCACAACAAGTGGGCAAGCTCCAGAAATAGAGCAAGAGATCGAGCACTGCGGTCCTGCTTGAACCATCAGCCATGGTGTTGACAGCCTGGTTTGATAAAGTTCCTGGTGACTGACTGACCCAGTGCTGTATGTACAGAGCTTTGAACTTGAAAACAAGTGCAACAGTCAGGCTAGGTCTAATTGCTTGACCAATTATTTAACAAAACTGAAAAAGTTCTTGATGAATACAGCATTAAACTGACTAACACCAGAAACAACTATGCACGACTGTTACATTTTCTCTTGTCTATGCCACTGACATTTACTTCACCTTGGCCAAATTATATGCCCCACATTATAAGATAATATTAAAGGAGAGGCTGAGGAATTCATAAACAATATGAGCTCTTAACTTTACTTACCACAAACCATTTTATCATTTATCTTTATCTCTATATCTGTTCATCACAATACATTTTATTTATCCTTTGAGGCACAATATTAGTGGGCAGTTAACATCCCTTGCTGCACAAGGACAGAAACAGATCTTCACTGTTGGACAAATACAGATGATTTTGGTTTGAATGTCTGCACAGAATGTCTGCACAGAAACATCAAATGTAATATGAGAGTAAACTGTGTAACAAGGCTGAATACCCATACGGAAATGTCATATATGTGCAAATATGGCCCTATATCAAGAGTGATTTGCCATATATGTTACATGTAAGGTAATACATTATTGTCACATACATACATCCTCTGAATATATAAAGATATAGGTTTATAACACAAATGAAATACCCATAGTAAAATTTATATATGTACATATGTGAATAATACCCATAGGAAGATTTTTTATATGGTACTATATGTTGCAACCATATATGTTCACATAATTGTCATGTATATATGCATATATAAGTTTAGAGCATACATGAAATACCCATAGTAAAACTAATAAAATGCAGATATATTAAAAATATCTAAATGATGAATTTTTATATGGTATTATTTGTTGACACCATATATGTTATCAATATATATTTAATTTAAATACAGGTTTATTAAAACAATCTATTTACAGAATTATGTATGCTTATGTTTTTCTAGTTAATTCTAAACATAGAAGTCTATTTTTTAGATGAACATATATAATAAAGTGCTGAAAGCCAAGCTAAGTGGCAGTGGCTGCTGACTGTGCAGCCCAACCCAGCGGGAAGCGCAGCTCAGCGCAGGGAACAGCCTGCCGCTCATCATTACATCTTACCCTTCAATTTACATTTTTAAATCCTGTTTTAACACCATATGTTTGATGTATTTGTATAATTTATATTCTATATCAATGCAATTTCTTTGTATTTGCAATTATAAAAAAAAAAACTCATGTGACAAACATGTATTTTACATATAAGTAATATATATTTCATTCATACATAGAGGTGCCCCAGTAGCTGATCTGGTAGTGCACATGCCGCTTGTTAAGGCTGAGTCCTGATCACAGCATCCTGAGTTCAAATCCAACCTAAGGCCATTCACTGCATGTCATCCCCTCTCTGTCTCTCTCTCTCTCCCCTGCCTGTCCTGTCTCTCTCTACTCTGACTGTAAAATAAAGAAAAAATGCCAAAAAAAGAGACTGTGTGTGTGTGTGTGTGTGTGTGTGTGTGTGTGTGTGTCTCTCCATTCCATTCCATATATGTACATATATTACATTTCCATATGGGTATCTATGCTTCCAAGTGAGTTTCTATATGTGAACCTCTCCTCGATATTTCTTTGTGTTGAACTGATGAATGAACAGGCAGGCCCCATGCCCCTAAAGCTGTATGAACTGCTGAAACTCTGCCGAACCCATGCCGCTCTGTGCCAAGCACTGCACACACACTGACATTTTACACTGTCTGAGAGTGTGTTTATCTGCAGTATCTAGCCACCTTTGAATTAATTGCCTTAAGCACTGACAAGTGGTACTATTTGCTCTTGGATTATCTGCTGCTCCATGTCTCACAGCTTCCAGGCAAGGCATGAGCTCGTTACAGAGTCCTGATAAAGGGAGAAGGCTGCTGTGGCCTCCTGTTGCTGTTTGCTGTGCTTTTTCTGGAAACAGGGGGAGAGTTCAGCTCTTCTTGGTAGTTTGTTTTTGGTGTCACCTGCTGTTAGGACAACATGGCAAAAAAGAGAGTGTAACCTGATGTCCAGAGTGCAGAAAGGTTCAGAGTCTGAGACAGGAGAGGAAACCAATACAATTAATCAAATATACATTCCCCTTGCAGTGTAATAATATATCGGCACGTGCAGAGAGGTGCATGAGAGGGGCACATTTGCATACACTGATAGGTGACCTACTGTATATAAAAAATAGGGTAGACAGCCATTAAAGTAATGCAAATACTACACTGACAAATAGCATCCTCTCTTTGCCATGTGCACTAACTGTGGGCAAAGTGAGTTAATAACTGAGCTGGTTTCTCCTTATCAGTCGCCGGTTTACCAAAGAAAACTTTATGGGCCACTTCACTGGCAGCACGGGCTTGTGTGTTTCTATCCCATGACTTCCGCCAGCCTTGGTAGAAGAACTCAACATAATCATGAATGATCAATAGATTTTTTTTGAGACAAACATATACATGAACTATGGATAGGGAGGGGGCCTACTTTTCTTTTTATTGGATATTTTATTATTTTCTGCTATTTCTTTTTCTTTTGATACAAGACAGTAAACGGCAAGTAACAGGCAGAACAAGACAGAACAGAAACAGAAACAAAATGACACCATATGGGAAAAAGTTAAGCAAACAATTTTGTCAGATAGGAACGTGGTGGAAGTTTGATGGCGTAAGCTAGTTGAACATTACTTCATATTCTTGTAAAGGGAAATGAAAACAAGTTGTACGTGACAAAAAGAAGGCTGGCATGAAAATGACATTTGCTGAACCTTCTGCATTTTTCTCACTAGATTGTGTAACTTAATAATACATAACCAAGGTAACACTGAATCATTTTGCTGTTGAGAGATGTCACATAATCAAATGTTATTTTTTTTTAGAAGCAGGTCTAAAAAAGACTGAATTCAGGACTGGTTTTGCTTTCAGTGGTGGCCCACTGAAATCTGGCCCACACACGCTCAAAAAAGAGGTGGGGAGATATAGAGAAACAGAAATAGAGTATAAAATACAGGTCAATTTAATGGCTCATTTTCAGTTGAAAATAATATCGACCATGTGCTCTGTGTGTGAATCAAATCGGTAGGCTGAGAGTGGGGGTCTCATAGATTCAGGGAAAGGTCTGTAATCAGTTTAGGGAAAAAGCAACATCTGTCAATATCATCAGCGGTTAAAGTGATGATTCACACAGGATGTGACCAGTCACTTCCTGAGAGGGAGAGGGTAGTCAGACAACGAGCAGAGAGGGGGGGGGGGAGAGAGAGAGAGAGAGAGAGAGAGAGAGAGAGAGAGAGAGAGAGAGAGAGAGAGAGAGAGAGAGAGCCACAAGCCACAACTCCCTGCAAAGCCCAGCAGCAGCCAAATGATGGAGATGGAGGAGGCAGAGAATAGAAACAGAGACATCAGTCCTCATTTTGTGACACAGAGGTCGGGCGAGAGGAGAGGCAAAGAAAGGCAGATCAAAGAATCAAAGAACAAGTGAAACATGAACACAGAGAAATGAAAGGAAAAGAAATGGAACCTTGAAAAAATATTTATTGCACTGTGCCGTTGAGCTTGACTCTTCGGTTTCAGGCACACAAAATGAGAAAGGCAAGAGCTTTTTGCTCTTTCACCATGTAAGAAATTGAACAGCCTGTGCCCTGTTGGAGATGCTGAGCAGAGCAGAGTTGGGCCAGATAAAGAGGAGTCGGGCCTACAGTAGGAGTGTAACCAGCCAGTGGAGTGTAATGTGACCCTCCCAGGAGACCCTCTTCACCTCTCTATGTGAACACACCCACACGCGCACGGACACACACACACACCCACACACACACACACACATGTAACACAGGCCCTGGCCACTGTTACTTTATACCATTACATCACTTGCCTACCATTAGCCAGGACTGACAGACAGACAGCACAGAGCTTAGCACTGCATTAAAATCTTATCAGGAAAATGGTGGGTACTTTATCTTGCTGTAAATTTTAAAACAGCTGCAACTAAAATGTTCTCCTTAGACTGAAGAACAAAGAAGAACTCAAGGTAGAATAGTGAGACCTGAGAAAAACAGAGTGCAGGAATCTACTGGTTGATGAAGTGTGTGAAAATCCCTCCTATGTTCCTCAAGATTTTTTTTTTTCTCCAAACACGGTGATGATGAGGCATATTCTCTGACGTCAGCAAGACACACACACACACACACACACACACACACACACACACACACTGCTTTGTTTGTTGATGAAATGATTGACCAGTCATACTGGGAACAGATAAACTTCCTCAGGAAGAGTCACTTCATTATAAAGGGCAGTGTCGCTCTTACGTTCTAAAAAGGACAAGGTCAGTTCTTGTGTAATTCGTATGCCTTCTTGGCAGGAGAGCTGAAGAGTGTGAGCCCTCCCGCCACTCCCTTACACACACACGCGCACACACACGCGCATGCATTGGCGACAGACAGGAACTGCGTTTTAGAGATCTCCACGGCAATCAGACACTTTCTTTATTTGACTGAGAGACAGGAAGTAAGGGTGGTGAGGAAGGTGTGTGTGTGTGTGTGTGTGTGTGTGGGTGAGTAGAGTAGTTGTGACTGCTGGAGCGGGTCCTACAGCTAACAGGAAATCCTTTATAACCAGAACTAGGAGTCACCTAAGCACCTCCCAGATACTGGAATCAAACGCTGGAACCACTGGGGTAAACACTGCATTGAGTGTGTGGGAATGGCTGAATAGGACGTGGGGAGCTATTAAATACAATGGATGAGGAACTAAATTGTGTGTTGCATTTGACACAGATGCCGAGAAGACTTTCCTTTCCCACAAAGACACCCACGCATGCACCCCTTCACATGCAACATGCAAGAGCAGGACAGTAAGAGTCCAAAACAGTCACTCAAATCAAGATTTTGACATTCAAATCCAGTTACATCAGTCACAGTGAGAACTTGAGCTGCACAGGATAGCAAAAGAGACACACTACATGTTTAAACATAGTCTGTCAGGGGTTTGGCATAAGAATAATATAACCCAAGGATATGCTAACACAACAGAAAGACAGAACAGAAGAGAGAGGGAAAAAGTGCAACTTCTTCACCTTTCCCTGGACTATCCTGAAGATCAACAGAGGGGGAAGACAAATAAACAGAGAAACTAATTCATGCAATGTTAGAAAATAATATTTTGCTCATGATCTGGTCTTGCTTTGGCTGTGGCTTGAAGGCATACAGTGACTAAGAACTACTTTCATAAAAACTGTCAGGAGAGGGATGAATTTCAATGAGATTGGAAAATGCCTGAGGTGCTGAAACATGGGAAGAGCCCCATCTTCCTGTTTTCAGCACATAATAAAGAGATGCCCCCTTGGGAAGAATAAATAAATCTTCAGTTTGAATGACATATTGGTTGTGAGGAGGCTAGACATGATTAGGCTGACAGGGATGCAGCTCTTTCAGAGTCTGGCACTCAAGCTCTGTGTTTAACTGGACTTGTCTGGATTCCAAAATGGGTAGTTTCACATAAACTGGACTGCATGTACATTATAGACCACCTCTTTATGCACACTAATATACTCACTGCCTTCACTCATGTCTGTTGTGCATGGCATTTGCTCTTTGATTGCCCAAGGTTAATGTGTGTTATTGCCGCTCGTGTGAAAAGCCCTAACATGGTTGATGCACTCATACACTCACACACACTCACACACACACACACTACATGGCCAGCTGAGCCTCGCATACAGTACATAGCCACTGGGTAAATTTCCACTCCACACAGACAATCTTCAGTTGTCTTGCTGCAAACTGTTGGCCTGGGCCGAGGCCTGTCCCCGCACAGCCTCAGATGTGACACACACATACACACGCACACACACTAAGCCCAATCATTTGCAGTTAGGGGCCTCTCCATGGAGGTCCTGGATGGTACAGATCATTCTCTTCCCTCAGTGGGAGGTCTGACGTCTGCAACAATGACAGTGGCCCGTGGGCAACTCGATACCAGCACAGGTTAGTTCATCACACCTTCCTTTTCTGAAATTTTGTGCTTCCTCCAGCAAAGCCATCTCATCAAATCTATGTAGGCTTACTAGAAGGCACCAGTCTTAATAAAGTCTGGATTAAAATGCCCTTTTTTCA
This sequence comes from Myripristis murdjan, assembly GCF_902150065.1. Taxonomy (NCBI): domain Eukaryota; kingdom Metazoa; phylum Chordata; class Actinopteri; order Holocentriformes; family Holocentridae; genus Myripristis; species Myripristis murdjan. The sequence continues at coordinate 14,100,272 of NC_043988.1, read as the reverse complement.
GTCTATCCATTTGGATGGTTTCAATACAGAGGAACCGATGGGTATTTAGTGGAGTTCAAACCATCCGAAATTTACAAGTGAAAAACTCAAGTAGGACAGCTCTTTCCAAAAGATAAGACACAGATACCCTCAGGGGTGAAGAGTTTCATTGGGAACTCTTTCCTGCAGAACAACACCGGCAAACTGTATCCATGTGCCATCAATGTGAATAAATTCAGTGTCTCTGTGCCCCATTGTACTGTGGCACAGAGACACAGCAGTCTCCCCCTGCAGACTGGAAACTTAACAAAATCACACAAACTATGTGGATGGATTAAATGCACTAGGGGTAAGTGGAAAAATATCTTTTTGGTATTTTGGATGAACTATTCCTTTTAACATCCTTTGACAATATGAATGTTAGAAGAAAGAGTTAAGTGATGACGCATCTTTTTTTTTTAACCACTACCAAAGTGTTAAGAATGCTTCTTCTGCTTTACACACACACTTATGTACTTGGCATTCAGACAAAAACAATCACACAGCCTGCATCAGCAGCCTGGAGACACTGACGATAAGATGGGACATTTTTCCCTTTCACTATGCAAGCCTTTATTCGGTGATGGCCTGAGGAAAGAGCTAATGCTGCTGTAGTTTATCCTCTTGTACGTACTTCTTCTCTTTCTCTTGAGAAGCAAACATGAGGATGTGAAAATATGTGGTGTGCAGAAATAAGGCCCTGATAGAGCCTGAGAGAGAAGATGATGAGCCAACTTGACTCAAATTCTTTGGCAGTCAGTCCATATTTAACCGTTGCTCTTACTCACACTCATGTTCTTTGTCTTGACACAGAGGTTTAATAGCTAAATCTACTATCCTCATGTCTGTGACATTCTGCAGTGTCCTTACTGGAGACCAGGAAGGAGGGCAGACAGACACACAGGCAGACAGACAGGTAAGTATGTATGCAGCCAGATGAATAGATCTTCCACCTCCCCTTGTACTCCTCATTCTCCCCCACCTTCTCTAAATCCTCAGAGCCTCACAGAAAGATGAGATATACTGTAGCTGCTGCAGAGAGAGAAATAAATCAAACCGGCAGCTTTAATTTTCTCCACACAGGGGCCAGCGTCAGTGACTAATTACAGCCCCAGCGCTGCAGATGGAGAACCATCTCTGTTGGAAGCTCTTGGAGCTGAACCTGACATTTCAAATCAATGGTGAAGCATGACCAAGGTTTAAACCCTGAGGTTCAGCAGACATTTTGGTCACTAATCACATCTCTTCCACCACAGAGCCAGAGGTATTTACCGTCATCATACAGAAATTCAACACTTGTCCTATCCTAATATCTAAGAGGACTGTAAATATTAATGGTGTGATGTTAATTCTAATCCAGAGTTGGAGAACATCAGCTCCACATCCACAGGGGACTGACTGTGACTCTTCACCAAGACATCACTTGACCAACACTTACCTTGTGTTGCTGAACCTTGCAGTTCTGAAGCATCAGTCGCAGCCTCAATTTGAATCACACATGGATTCAAATCGATGCTTACGAAGAGACTCTGTAAACCTTCTTTGAAAGTCTGTTTTGGCTCTGTGGTCACAAGGCTTGTGCTCATAGTCAACAGCATGCATATAAGACTTGATCTAAGACAAAGTTGTGCAGAAATTGAACACTGATGTCTCCAGCCACCTGCTAGTACAGGATTTACATGCAGTATACATCACAGAGGTGTACGCAGAGCGACCTGCTTCAGGGACTTCAATCACATTTCAGTAGATGAGAGAAGGCTGGTGAAATGTAGCTTGTTTTGTGGAGCTTGGTCTGTTTACCCTGATAAAAAATGCTGACCTCAATGAACTCTTCAGTCGTGAGTCAAAAAACTCCAGGTCATGTCAAACACACAAACACAGACACGAATACACACACTTACATATGCATGCACGTGTGCACACACACACACACAGACCCATACACACACGCATGTGCATAGGCTTAAACTAGGTTTGTTGTGCTTCACTAAGAAAACAACAAACAGGGTGCTATAGTGGTGTTTTTTTTTTTTTTTTTACAAATATTATATATACTGCACCGCATGTGAAAATAAGTGAAATTGACTATCATTACTTCCAGTCCCAAGGGGATGATTTTCTCTTTTTGTTGTTTGCTTTTAGCATAAATATGCATTTAACAGCATATCCATTAAAAGGGCTACACTATAGAGCTCTGCTGGTGAGATTCTGTTTTGATAACAGAGAAAAAGATCCCATCCCTGAGGCATGAGTAAATTACTCAGAGGTGGAGTGGGAAGTAAACAATTATATTTCCTGAGTGATGAGACATTTCATTTTCTTTTTGAAAGGAGGCTAAAAAAAAAAAAAAATAACTTGAATGCACGCACTACCCACTGAATACCCTGCATCTAGGTATCTAATTTTATATTTAAGTGGAAAGCTCCCATTATGTTATATAAATTTTATAGGAATAATTACTATTTAATTAATTCATTTAAAGCACCACCGACAAAAAAAACAAACAAACACTGGATCTGGGAGAAATTGCTGCATTACCTTTATCTACTAAGTTTATTGAAATTGGACATTCAAACCTGAGGGCAGATAGACAAACGGGGATTATGGAGATGAGCAGACTTTACAGAAACGAGCAGACTTCACAAACAGATCGGCTCCCATGGGTTTATACAAAAAGGAAGTTTTGCTTTTACTCCAGCTAGCCTCCTCAGATCTCAGATAAAGTGTACAGTTAAGTGAAGACAGTGACGTCAATCGGTCTATTTTAACTCAGCACATCCTGCACTGTGTGCTCATCATTACCTCCAAAATATTCCCAACAGTAAGAGGGGACGTAAGAGCACATGCAGCCAGGCCTTCAGTTCGACAGCTTACCAGGAGGCCTTCGTCGGCTGGCCTTGGCTAGAAGGCCACACAAACACAAGAATGCATTTTCTAAACTATATCTCACAATCTGAGACACGTGCACATCCAAGACAGAAGGCCTTAACGTACAGTATCAACAAGGAGACGAACAGGACGGAATTTTCCATCCAAAACCCTTTTAGGTTCAGGGGCTCGGCTGGGGCCATAAACAGGTTGAGCCCGAGGTGGTTAGCCCCCAACGACAGTCTGCTTTAGTAGGGGCTCGTGTTTGTCAACCAATGAGAGTGGGGACCAGTGGAAAATTACCAGTCCCGCACTCACGTACACACACACACGCACACACACTCACAGGTCGGAATCAGCTGAGAGACTGAGCTCCTTGACGGTAACTCCCCTCCAGCCGCATATCTATCTCGCTCACCGCTTACATGACAGCTTGCGTTTTTATTGGGCTCGGGTGCGGGGGGCATGGTTCTGTTGTCAGGACACGCCAGCCCGCAAAGGACGCAGCCGTCGCATTTGTTGATGATGTGTGTGTTCAGCTCTGTGCACATTTCTAAGAAAATAACGCTGACATTTCTAGCGGCTGGTCAGGGGTGTGTTAGCGTGTGCATGTGTTGTGCACATTCATGTGGAAATTTATGTAAAGGTGTACATGTATATTGTATGTGTGAGCTGCATTATACAAAGCATGTATGATTCTGTTAATGTATGTGAGCTACTGACCCAAAGAAATTGATCTGCAGAGAGATGTATGCCTCTATAACTACTTGCAAAGGTTCCCTATCCATCTACATTTAAGGCCATTATTATACTGCTTGAGAGAGTCAGTGGATGGAAGATGAAAATGCCAAAGAAACAAATGGTGTTTTTCTAAAAATGAAAGCCAGGGGCCGGTGTGGGAGTATGAAGCCCTCAGCCTGAATCATAAACAGTGCACTGTGGGTGTTGGAGCTCACTGTGGCCCATACAGTGAACCACTACAGTGCTGCACAGAGGGCAGATGTGTATTACCTGGGTCCCAAGGCAGCCCACCATCATGTGGGTAAGTAGTTTGGCAGCAAACATGGGGAAACGGGAGCACAGCAGGTGGGATATGATGGCCAAGGTAAAGCCTGAGGAGAGGGAAGGAAAACACATTATCGATGGACCTACTATTAATCCTACACAAGTGTTTCATATCAAATCAGCAATGTGCCACTCGAAACGGTGTGGGAGGAATGTGGAAGATCAAACCATTCTGTTACGCCAACTATGAGTCGGCTACGAGACTGAGGAGGAAGAGAGACAAACAGAAGGACAGAGAGGCACGAAGACGGATAGTGGGTAGTAACAAAAACAACACAAGACAAATGCAGAAGATGTTGGTGTGTACCTGAGATGCAAATGAATCCCGAGGCGTAGAAGGCCTCATTGTAGGATGCGAGAGCAGCAATCTCTGCGTGAGCCGAGTAGACAGACAAGTGGGAGCAGGCACACTGCACGTAGTTCCCACTGTCTTCCACAACTCTGCAAAACTGACTGTCTGATAACCAGCTAGAGGAGAGGAGAGAGGAGGGAAAGACAGAGAATGTAAACATAAGGAAAGTAAGGAAAAGGGAAAGACAAGTTAAGACACCATACTGCCAACAAGTGCACCATTACACTGACAAGGTAAACAACAGCAGGGAAATCAGCCTGAGGCATTGTCATATTTGCGTGTGAACACCCAGTTCTGCAGCATTTTGGCTCGTTTGGCTGTTATTGGCTGTCACCTTTACACTTCAAAGACCAGAATATTACAGTCATATTTGTACTGGATTTAATGAGCCTAAACCACGACTTCAGTGAAAATAAGCAGACAGGTATTATGTAAGTGCTCTTAAATAGCAATCAGAGTCGTGTATAACATTCAGGACTGTTTTCGTCTTGACCTGCCAGTAGGAGCACGAAACTCAAACAACATCCTTTTCCTGTCTGTCGGTTTGTTTCCCCCTCCATCTTGTTCTCTCTCTCTTTCTCTCTTTCTCTCTCTCTCTCTCTCTATCAGTCCTCACATCTGTTTTGTTATCTGGGCTACGTCTCCGAGGCAGCTGTTCCTGGCCAAACCAAATCTGCCAAATCTTAGTCTGTAACAGCCTGTTCCTGCCAAGTCCCGTTCCAAGCCCCTGGAATGTCCTCGACAAACCAACAGCGAGGGGGAGGATACTGATCTGAGCAAACTGAACATGCAGATATCGAATAAAATGAGACGAGACTTCACCCAGTGTGACAGAGGGGCCTGACCCTGGCTGAACTTGAACCTTTGCACTTCACTTAGACACTTACTCACGCAATAAGTGTGACGATCACAGAGAGAAGTGAGAATGAAGCAATACGTCCTTATAACATAATCAGATGTTCCTGAATGTCTACCCACATGTATTTAATTAAGAATAATGACTGAAAGAAAAAAGGGAAGAAAAAAAAGAGTGAAAATATTTTTGTCAACTGTACACTGACATAAATAATTGAACCAATAGTACTCTTGATAGCATTCATGGGGAAAGCACTGGAGGTGGTATTATCTAAAAGAGAAGCCTCTAGTACAGTAAGGAGCGTTATAATATCTGAAGTGTCATCCTCTAATTAATTAGCTGTACCTGACTACATATATTGTTATGGGAGGGAGAGTATTTTAAAAGTTCAAAGAGGAACATTGGACAAATAATGGCCCTTGGTTAGGACTGGCTGTTGCATCCCAATAAGTCTTAGTTTTCACAGATGGATTTTTTAGGTAATGAAAAAAGCTCTGGAAAAAAAAAAAAAAAAAAAAAAAAAAAAAAAAAACCTCTGAAAATGCCTGATCACAGCATCATCATATAATAATATCAGCAAACAGTGTTCCCTCCTGCGGTGAGTTACCTCTGAACATCCTGGTTCCAGAGAAGGCACAAAGACTGGCCCGGTTTAACCCGCGGGCCGGGGGTGTGGATGCGATACACCACCTCATTCCCATCAGCCAGGGGTCGTGACCCTCTGCCCTGGATGCTCACTGAGAAAACCTTGAGACAAGGAGAGAGAGGTCAACTGCAAAATCTTGTAACGCCTCTTGGAGAGCTTATGTTGGAACAACACTGCCACCTGCTGCTTCTGATCGGTACTTTTCTTTCATGATCCGTAGAATTTCGTGACAAAGTAAGATGGGGTGTCTTTAAATGATACTCCTACTGAGGTGATCAATTATAGATTATAGTATTGGCAGTGCAGAGTCTCTGTTACACTGATGGGGAGAAGCCTGTTTCACTACTCCAACTCTCTATGCAAACTTAAATGTATAAATATTATTGCTCAGTAAATCTGAATACAATTGGACAATCTCTTGCAAGTAGACAGGACACTCCATGTGTTTCGAACCTCCAGATTACCTAACAATGAAAACATATCAATGTGAAATGACCTAAACAACTGCTGTAAGGTGAAGTAACCATGTTCTTTAAAGTCATATTGTTTGAGATTTTACCTTTTTTAAAAGATGATTATTAGGGCTTGTCTGATTACGTCGGTACAGTTGAGAGACAGAAAAGTCACAGCGGACAAAGAGAGGACATGACATGCAGCGGAGGGCTCAGGCAGGAACTGAACCACTGTGACAAGGACTAAATGGCACATGATATGCGCTCTGCCAGTTGAGCCACTAAAACATGTTTAAAAAAAAAACAACAGAAAAACACTCTATCACCACTTTGCTGGACTGGAAAACTATGAAGGCAACTTTTTGTTGTGTTTTGCATATTTCAGAGTGGTAATTTTTGTCTGTCAAATTAGGGCTGATGTGGTAATTTCAAGATTTTCTTGTTCTTTCTATTCACTATGAATGCCTCCATGTTGGTATGTTTACAGACATCATAGAACTACATGTTAGGAAACTCATCGTTAAAATAGTCAAAAGTTTCTGACTGGGAGTGATGAGTTGGCGTGTCCTTCAAATTTTACTATTTGAAAGTGGAATTTTCCTGATTCCACTTTCCTGACATGGTTTGAGTCAACTTCGGCTTGTTTGAGAATATTACTGTAGCAGAATTATTTTCAAACGTGTGTGGAGAGTTGAGTAACTGTATCTCAATCTGTGTGTGTGTGTCATCAGATTTGTGAATGTGTAAACGAATCTCTAAATATGTACTGACATTTGTGCATGTGTAAAAGAATCCGCAAATGTGTACTCAGAATCTGTGTGTACGAGCCATTAATATCTAATGCATATTTACACATTTGCCTACACATTCACAGACCTACATACGCATTTACAGGTGTATGCATGTGTTTACGGATTTGGAGATTCTATTAAACATTTACAAACTGACTTGATTTTTGTCATGGTTTTTCCCCAAAGGACAGTATTGAAAGAAGGAAGCGGATGAAGATTGTTGTGCATCTGGCCTGTATTCTGATGGAACTATAAGGTTATCAGCATGTAAGATATCCATTGCTGTTACAACATTTATTATTATTACGTTGGGTAACATTTTCTGCAGGTCCATATGGCATGAGAAGTCGGTTGCTTTTTGCAGAGGCGTGCCTTTTGTACTTGTGGTGGGAGGGTGCAGGGAAGCGGTGGCAATTTGAATCAACACGCACTCTAGAGGCAAAACAACAAGTAGTGTGGGGGAAGTGCTGCATAACATGCCTTTTCATGAAGCGAAACTATTTCACCGCCTCCCTACCTTTCCATTCAGGGCACTGTGTTTATCGCTGTTGAGGAACCAGTGCTCAGTGGTGTACTCGGTCAGGTGAATCTTCTGGCAGGCTGAAGGTGCCGGAGTGCCCGCAGCTGGGGCTGGGACCTCCAGCAAGGTGTCAGGGAGCTGGAAGGTGTCTGTATTTCGGCCCGTGAAAATGTACCCATTGATTTTGGTGGGGTACCAGTGGAAGGCAGAGATGGACATGTACGGGCAAGTATCGAGGATGGTACGCCCTCTGAGGAAACAGCACATGGGTACACCTCAAGAAAAAGCTCAAAGTACATGTGTGGGATGAGTGTAAAAATCTAGCTAACAAAACACAAGACAAAGTGTAGGTGTAGTGGTGTAACAATCACTGTATAGTAACTTTTATAGCTAAGAGCAAAATGCTACAACATTTTCTTAAAATTTCATTGTGTGCACAGCAGAGTATCACACAAATCTCTAAAGATCAAGAACCCAAAAAGACATCTACACATTTCATAACACTCAGCAGGAAGACTGACCTCAGCCTCTTCACCTCACACTGGCTGTCTGTGAGGAGGGAGAAGGCAAATCGCTCGGCCACCTCTGCCAGGTGGCTGAGGCCCCGGGTGTCCTCTCGGCTGGGGTTGGCCAACGCACACAACAGGTCATAGGTCAGCTCTCGGCTGCTCTCCTCCAGAGGGCTCCTCTCTGCCTCTGCAAGTATCTGGCACAGGAGAGAGAGAGACTGTGGGTGAGTGTGTGACGAGAGGAAGGGTGAGTAATAATGATAAGCTTGTGGACCTGCGTGCATGTATGTTCTGTGTGTGTGTCCACGCGTGTGTGAACAAGCAGTGTCGACTTCTCTGTTCCAAGAGTATACTGGCTGCGTAACTACAGCGATGACTACAACTACGATAAATATAACCAATATTTTCCGATTACCGTGTGCCTTCTACAGCGATCATCATTTCTAGCACACACAGACAGCCACCCACTGTAATGGAATAAGAGTAGCAGATAACATTCAGTGATTTACAGGCAGCACAGTCAGTGAAAAAAGTAATCCTGCAACCGCAGTCAGACAACAGTGCCTTGAAAATCTAAGTTTGCTCTCAGTACATTTGTCTGTGACTGATATGTGTGAAGTGTGTGTCTTATGTTTGACCATGCTCTAGAGTAATATTTCTCTCTTCCACCGTTCCTGGCTCTCTCTAACGTTACGCAGCTTTATTTCTTTCATAGTGAATTAATGTGGTTTATCTGTTAACCTCTGTTTCCTTTCATCTTTCCCTCTCTCTCCCTCATCCCATGCTTTCTCGTTCTCCCCAACTACCCTTTCTTTCCTCCTTCATTTGCTCTCTCTGCTCCCACTCTTCCATCCCACTTAAATTACAGAGGGTGTCTGTGCTTGTCTGGAGGCTGCCTGAGCCTGGGGTGCAGACTCGAACATCAGCGGAGTGAGGTTATAGCAGCAGTCTTGAAGAGTGACAACTAAGACCTTTTCAGAGGAGAAAGTGGTTCTTAGATCTGTCAGAGCTGTGTACTCAAGGTGATGTATGCCCTTTAGGGCAGAACTGCCTGGCACGAGCTACTACATCGACCGCCGGGCTTCAAAGGATGACAATTTCAGAAACACAAGACACTAGTAAATGTTTCTTAATTATTGAGTGAAAACAAAAATAAGAACAGTTTGAGGCTTTCTCTGTAAACATAAAATGAAATATTTAAGAAACAAGCAAGAATAACAAGATGAGGAGTTTGGGTATTAATGTGTATTGGTGACATGCGTTTCTCCCACAATCCTCTCTCCAACTCTCTCACCTTCCCAAAAGCTTCAAAGACTGCGGTCATCTGTTCTCGAGTGAGAGCCGTGGGGACTTTATTGATCAGTCCCTGCAGCACCTGGTCCAATATGGTCGGCTCAAGAGGCTGATGGAGTTGGTCCAGCAAGGCCCACACAGCCTGGGCCTGTGCATTTGACACCAGAGTCACATTAGCCAGCCCGAACTCCGGGTGCACCCTGGCCCCACCTGAAGCTCCGTAGAGCTTCACTTGGAAGCGCTTGGGTGTGGGGTTGGAGGAGGCCTTGTCTGGTGTCAGGTTGATCTCCAACAGTGTGCTAGACTGGCCCAATTCAAACATCAACTCGCCCTCGTCTTTATCGAAGTCCTTCCCTGGTTCAGCGGGCCAGATCTTAAAGGGACCGACCAGCTCTGCTTCGGGAAGCCTCTAGATGCAAAAAACAAACAGGGGTGTGAGTTCAGTTGGGGGCATTGGATGAAAAGTAAAAGATCTGAAAGAATGGATGGATGAATGTTTGCCAATATTGTTCTGCAAAATAAATCATCTTGCTAGCATTGTTTGTCTGATTTGAGATATACTTACAAAGTGGAAAGGCACAGTTTGTTGGAAGCACATGAAAGCAGATTCTGTAGCTTGTAAGACCTCCGGCTTATTAATATGTATCAAACAAATATTCTCACAATATGGTTCATTAGGGAGAGATGAAAGCAGGTGGCCTGGCCATGTGTCCCAGTGAGGGTTTGACTCTCGTAAAGTGCACTAGAAATTCTATCCTTTGATCTGTAATATCAAATAGCTCTTTCACCACTTTATATCAGCCCCCGAGACAGATAGCTAAACTATGGATCAAACACACATTTCTAATCATGATCCATTTGAGATGTGGAGAGAAAGGAGGAGGGAAGAGGAGGAGGGAACACTCATCTCTTTGAACTTGATAAGCATCAATAAAAACCATATAACAGCTAATCATCATGACCAGGTCCTGATCTACAATGAGCTCCACAAACATCTTAGCAGTAACACCTGATTTCATTTGGCCTTTTATTATCGGGGGTGGGAAATTAATGCAAGGTTAAAGGACAAACTGTCAGCTTCAAGGCTTTTCAACTTTCAGCTGTATAAAGTGAAGATGAAGTTGGAGAACTACAGCATTTTGATTCAATACACTCCATTTCAAAATTTCTTGAACAATTCTTGAACAATTTTAGATTATATCAAATCAAACAGTTCTTTCTGGAATGTTCAAGTCAAGCATTTATATGGAGTACGAATTTCTGAGGGGAAGAAAACACTAAAACATTTATGTATCACGATCATGCTGCTTAACAGCATGACATAATAAATAATCAAGTTTTTCTAACTGGTTGATGTAATGACGCCGTTATGAAAGCCTCAGATTAGAGCAGTAGGTCTGTGCCTGCTGTAAGTCATGAGGTGACTAAATCAGGTCACACAAAATCAGGTCAGACAGAGGCAGACAAACATGGTTCAGGTGTTAGGATTTCAGCGGTAGAGGTTAAAATCTTATTTGGAACAGTCAACAGATGGAGACACAATTGGCCTAGATTGGAAATTAGATTTTCTGCCATTGGATGTGATAACTTTGAGGCAAAGCCTAAGTGTAAGCAGCAAGTGGATGACTGCCATGCACTAATGTCAAGTCAAACAGCAGCGGTGTGGTACATTATGCAAACCCGCCATGGGTTGGCTTAAGTGAGACCTTTTAAGACTCAACTGACAAAAAAAGTGGAATAAGCACATAATTGATCAGTGAGTCTAGCTGATGAAGAAAGCAATGTAGACTCAACCATCAAACGACATGCTTATTCCACATTTTTGTCAGCTGAGTCTACAGCAGTGGTTCCCAAACCAGTCCTCAAGGCCCCCCTGTACGGCAGGTTTTTGTTCCAGCTCTGCTCTTGCACACCTGACCCAAATAAGGCCCATGCACCTTCGCGCATGCCTTGTTCGGGTAGCACTGTTTCAACCAGTCAGCATGTAGCTTTTAAACAGATCTACAGGATCCTCACTTAAATCAGCTTATGATTTCATATAGTGTACTTTTAAAGATTTATTTAGGAAGTGTGAAATATTGTTTCAGCTTTCACTACATTTGTTTACATGTACATTTCAGGGTGCAGACTATCCATTTATGTGCTGTTGAGTGCCATGTCTGTGTGTGTACTCTTAGTCACTGAATATTTGTGTTTGTTACTCACCATCATGCTGTAGCGCACAGACATGGCTGAAGCCGTGCTTGCCTGTCTGTACACCTGGAGACTCAGCTTTCTGGTCTTCAAGGTGGCAACGGGCAATCTGGAGCCCACAGCGAAGTACACCAAGCCTCGTGGATCATCACTCTCTGCCAGAGTGATGTTAGCAAAACGGGTGGTCTCATTGATGGCAGCACCTACACCGACCTGATAAATCTCCACAAGGAACCACGCCTGGTTCTCTGGTTCCTACATTAACACAGAGGAGGAGTTGGGTAAACCCTAATTTATGGCACTGCACAGATGAAATCAATCAAAACATTTTTCGTCTGCTTGTTTAAAAACTTTCTCTTCTGTCTGAAAAGGAAGGTACAATATTATCTAGTATATCACACCATCTTACCACCATGTAAATCTTTTCTTTTCCTGTTTTGAAATTTGGGAAATTGAGTCTGTGCCATGTGGGCATTCAAGTGCATGTCTGTGGCAAACTGCCTCTAACAGTCGACTCCCACAGCTTCTTATCAGCTCAGGAGGTGGGCAGAAATGCCAGAGGAATGAGAGGACGGTGAAGAACAGAAGAGGAAGATAGAAGTCACAGGGAGAGGGGGAGGAAAGCTTTATCTTGAACAAGTGTCTCCCTGTCCTCCTGTGAGTCTGCTCTAATGACAGTGCCCCTTACTGCAAATAGAGACAGAATCTCAACAAACTCGCACGTTATGCGTGCAGGTGATACAAGATGAAGACGAGGGCCCCTGGCTTTGATGCAAATGTCAGGCCTCCCGCTGAGAAAAAATGAACAATCGGTGCCTTCGACCGCCTTCAGAGTGAGGCCTCTCGCTGGTAGGCTACTGATTAGATTTTATTTGTTTGTTTGCGTGTGTGTGAGAGACTATTTTATATGTTGCCTGTTACATCACCTTCATTATTATTATCTTCTCTCTCTCTCTCCATCCCACTCACCTCATCATCACGGACCTCCACAGTGAGAACACAGATAATCTCTCCTCTCCTACACAGCACAGTGCCTGAAGTCTGCAGCAACTCTCTGGTCAGGTTGACTCCATTGCTGACGACCGCAAGAGCTTCTTTGCTGAACGTAGCTCTCCAGAAAACCTGCACATCCTCAAAGGCTCTAAACAGAGGGAGACAGAGCACATTAAACAACTAGGAACAGTGAAATGTTACATTTTTCACCCTATACCTGAAGACATACACATTTCAATCACAGAATGTATATAAAATCTATTTTTACCACAGTATTCATCATATGCATAATTGAATATAGTTTTATTACCTGTTCTCCTGCCTCTGCAGGTAAAGCAGAGTGGTTCTGTTCTCTGAATCCTCATCCAGAACTTGGCCCACCAGAGAATTGAGACTGAACCCCACAATCCCGTTATGGAAGTCACTCCCTGGCATGAGTAGAGGTCGGAAAAGAGCAAAAGACACATTTAGAGAAAGGAGGAGTAGAAATCTGATTACCCCATAACTGTGCAACCACCTATTCATTGTGTAATCATTACCCATTCATTGTGTAATCAATACACCGAATAATCAAATATCTGTAGGGGGATTTGATTATGTGATAAGTAAGTGCCATGAGGCCCAAAATGGTATTTGGAGAGCAATATCAGGGCAATAGTGACCTAGACTCAAATAAAATTGTATTAGTGAAAGTAGGGCAGAACACTGAATCACTCTGTGAGATAACAAAGTCACGTCCATGGATCCATTTGGCCCCATTTGATTAGGGCAAGGAAGTGATCCAAAGGAGACTGTTGGGATTAATTTGAGGTTCTCATCAGGAGGAGATGAAGTCCGGGGGACATATCAACAGATGAGCATGTAATGCAACTTTCATTAGCTGGCATATACTGTAAAAGAACATAATAATGATGAATGCTCAATAATGAATACTCTTTATCAAGTTATTATTATAACTAAGTTCAGGAACAGGACCACGCCCCGCTGCTTCTCACTAATTCACAACACCTGTGCCTCGTTAACCCAAATCACCTGTGCCTCTCCCAGCCACATACCTGCACGCACATATATAAGCACGCCTAACCTCCACCTCTCCTGTTGTCTCAGTTCTCTCAAACCCCACCCCCCTAAACCCTCAGTAATTCTACTCTCTCCTTCATCATAGGAACCACCGGGGGATGATGAAGCAGAAATTGCTCATCGAGACGTGCCCCCACCCTGAGTCTCCACCCCCGGGTTCCTAGACGCTCCAGCCTCGACTCCTTCATCTCTCCGCACACGTCATCCACCCTCATCCAGCTTCTATCACTCCCCCCGACACTAACATCCATCGTCATTGACCCTCATCTTATCCCTTCCTGAATCTTCTCGTTGATCAAATAAACTATTTAAACTATACACAAATGGCGTGGTCTTAGTTAGTGAACAGTATATACATGACTCTAGAAAATAAGGATTTCTCTCTCTTTATTTTACCAAGGATGATGATTTTGGAAAAGGCCCCAAAGCCCTGCTGGTCAGGACTGTCAGTGATCTGCACCCCTCCCTCGGGGTCGCTGAGGTAGATGAAGAATACTTCCTGTCCCTCTGGCTCAGAGTCGTCCACGATGAGGAGAACCACCTCTGCCTCACTCTGTCCAGCCTGCAGGAACACGACAGTGGACTCCAGCCGGAAGTCTTGCCCCTCCTTTGCCAGGGTCCCGTTAGGCTCCACAGCAAAAGGGAGAAGTGAGCTTGTTGTGCTTCCACCTGGATGAAAATACACAATTAGAAACAAAGACATAAAAATAGCACATCAAAATATATTGTGAATCCAGCATTATCCATCCTCATCATTCATCTGTGTTGAGAAATACAACAAGAGAGAACACAAATACACACCTCCATAGGCCTGGATCCGTACCCTCACAGACCGGGCCAGACTGTCAGACCTGCGGACCGTTAACGTCACTCTTCTCTCCTGATGCGTCTCCTCGTCCCGATCCTCAGCTGTATGAACTAGTCCGGGACCAATACTCAGCACTCCCCCAGTCCGATCACTAGCCAAGATGGTGACTGTGGCAACACTGTGCTGAGGGTTGAGGCGAGGATACGTATTTGCCCAAGGGAAGTCTGGTGTAGCGGTCTGAACATCTGTTAGGTTGACAAAGAAGTACTCATCGGACTCCGAGAGGGGGTCATCCAATATCGAAAGGGATATTGAGGCGTTTGTTTGCAGCGGGGAGTGAAAGACCAAAAAGCCATTGGGTACGGCCACAAAGTCTTCTCCCGCTGCTGCAGTGCCCGGTGTGGTCTCAAAGGAGAGGCGTGTGCGGTTGCTACGGGAACCATAGAGTCGCTGAACGTAGAGTGTTATAGTCTGGATGTCCTCTTCGATGACCAGCTGGCGGGAGTCGCGGGAAAACTGGTAGACCCCCAGTGGCTCCACTTCCGCCACAGTGAAACCTGACCTGCACCGGTAGATGGACACCAGAGTAAGGCTGAATTTTGATATGACTGAAAACCGCAAGGATTTAGCCTACATTTCATTATTTAATCATGTTGATGGTAACATTTGTAGTGAATCATTCCTGTTGTTCTCTCCTTTTGTATTCTGTAAAAATCAACTTATTAACAGTGATTTCGCTCCCAATGGCGGACCTCCACTCTGGTGAGGATTGTGTGGCCTTGCCTAGGCATGAGATAACTCGAAAAGCTGAATTATTCCATTTGCTCTCCCAAGGATATTAAAAGGATCTACTTTGTGAAAAGGCTCTAAAACAGAAATGCCTACCCCTGTTTTTGGTTAGATGTCTATGAAGGCTCATATTGCAATGTGCTCAAAATAATGTCAGATCTTCAATACAGACACATGGGACCTTTGAGAATCTGTTTTCTGCTCTGATGTATATTTCTTGTTTTGTGTGCATCTGTGATGCTATACTGCACTGATTCACATGAATCAGTTTCATCACCTTTTTAACAGGGTGTTCTTAGTCATGTTTGATACTATCATACATAGAAAATTGCTTTGAGTGCAGTGCTGTTAAAAATATAACTGTATTGTGACTAACTCAGTTGTACTATGTAGATCTGGGAACAGATCTAATATTTTTTTTGCACATGTAATGGGCTCTTTCCCACTGTAACCCCAGACTTGTGTGGCTTTAAATCCAAACGAATCCAAACAATTTGTTGAAAATAATATCCTCTTAAGCAGTGAGAAGTATGTTAGCCCACAGGTGCAGATGTGTCTGTACCTGTGCATTATTGTATACTGATGCCTGACTTGAATTTTTCTCTCGATGCCTCAGGAGCGAACTCAGCCATCTAATTATGATATCACTTAAGTATGTAGCCAGTTTTAACAATGGTCACAGAATGACATGGCTGTCAAACCTTTACCTGAGTGTTACAATGCTGGCAGCAGTGGTGCTGGAGGAGGCAGTGGTGAGGTGAATGGCATAGGTTGCCACCTCTGACACAACAGGATCAGCCATCAGAGAGACAGTTTTACTCCTCTCTCCGTGGGCCAGGGTCACTGAGCCTGAGAAGGACAAAAAAAAAACAAAAAAAAACACACACACACTTTGAGATGCAATTTCATCATGCTGTTGTGTCAGATTGCAGGTGATCAGTCTAAAGAAAGGATTGGTATAATGCCAACCAGCGATACTATGGTGAAAATGGTACCTATATTTATGTTTAATAAAAAAGAAAGGTATGCATTACGAAACATTGCCATGTTGAAAAGTTATTTAATGAAGTGAAGTAATTTGCCTAATTCTGACTTATCTCAAGACAAACAAAAATCTATTGGAAATCAGTGAAATTATCTCACTCTATTGTTTGTTTGTTTTTATTAAACCATTCTTTACCCAGGCAAGTCAATTGAGAACAGATTCTCCTTTACAACCGAAAGCCTGGCCAAGAGCCAAAGCACAGCAAAGGTTATAAAATAAAAACAAAAGACTAAAAAGACAACATAGATGTTGTAACAAAGTAACTGGCAGAATCCTTTGCTTGTTTTGAGACAATTAAGATTTTTTTCAGCCTTTCTCTGAGCTGATTCTTTCTCTGGGTGTCTTACCTGAGCTGGGGATGACAGGTCCCAGACTGAACCCAGGGGGCACTAGTCCTGGAGGGTACCCAGCTCTCCATTCCACCCTGATGTCCCCAAACAGCCCTGAACGGGTCACTTCCGCCTCACAGATGCCTTTCTCTAAATCAGACACCTGCAAAGCCAGGGAGGCAAAGCCAACCTGCACACCACAGGACAGTTTGTAAATCCGTTAGATTTTTACACTCATTAAACCAGAGGGCTGACTGTTCACAGGACAGACTGGCCACTAATTCAGTTACATACAGTTGAGGGCAAAGTGACAGAAAGCTCAGAGAAAATAGGGAAAGATACAGTGCAGCGGATCCACATTTGCTCTCTGGCCAAGTAGTAATGAAATAACGTGATAGTACTATTCCTGTAGGGGAATTATTTACTGGTTCCACAGCATGGAGGTTGAAGTGCAGACTCAGCTACAGAATAACAACTCTGCATGAGAGCTGGTAGGGGTTTCAGAGTCTTGCTCAAGGACACTTCAGCAGGGCTGATGCTTGGGGTCATAGGAGCTTTGATACCTACTCCCCCAGCTGAAAGTGAGGCACTCAGACCTCTAGATGCGTATGTTATCCCAGACATCATTGAGAGCTATTGATCTAACATTTCCTACCCATAACAGGAATTTTCAGCACAGATGAAACAAATATGGGATTCACAGTTGTGTTGCTCATTCAGGACGCTAAAGAAATATTTTCCTAAAATAGAGACATGACATGTCTCCAGCAGGAATATGCTGCAACTTGAGGATGGCTTGGTGAGCAGCAATAAAACTTCAGCTGAAGCCCTTGTGACAGCAGAAAGAATCCACCCTGTGCAAATATCCCTGAGTAAGGCACCAAGAGCTCCCCTTTGGACATCAATAATATATTACCAAAAAAAAAAAAAAATCCAACAAAAAAAAACAAAACAAAAACAAAAAGGCAAACAACTTCATATCACCTCAGAGCTTGCAGCCTCCTCTGGCACGGTCACCATAGCAACACTGGCATCCAGAAGGAGGCGAGGCAGGGGGCCGAGGAGAGGACTGACCAGCTTAACATCAGTCAGCTCTGCTGTGAAGCTCTCACCCACAGACAAAAACACCTTAAGAAAAGGAGGAAAATAATGAAGTGACCTAAATGTATTAAGATGTGCATAACAATAACATAAAATAAGATCTGTAGAACAGTGTTTGGCACTTGCTGAAATCTGTTGAACATATATGATGTCTTTGCATGGGCATCTTTAAGCCTCCTCACCTGGCTGCTAATGGTCACAGTAACAGTGGTGAAGGGCTCTCCCTCTCTCAAAAACACCCTTCCTTCAGCTTCTTCTCCAAGGATCTCCTCAATGCCCATCGCTCCATCTATCCCTCCAGTGATCCTGTAGCCCACGCTAGCATTTCCAAAGAGCCCAGCTAACCGTGTCACGTTCAGAACCAGAACTCTGCTGACCTCCAACCCCTCACCCACCACTGTTATAGACTGGTGTTCAGGGTTCAGGGTGAACACACCGTGGGGCTCGTCGTTGGCACGCACCCTGAGAGGGACAGAGGGAGAGTAACTCCAGGTTGGTTAGATCAGTGATTTTCAACTTAGACTCCCCTAGGGGGTGGCTGTGAAATGAGCTATGATTTTCATAGAGGTTTGCATAGTTTTTCAACGTTACTTAAAAGTTATTACAATTATTAAATTATCATAAATTATAAAGTTATTTAATTATTTATATAGCTCAGCCTCCAGGTTCTTTTAATAAATGATGAAGTATAGAAATGGGAAGAGAAGCTTGTTTTGAGGGAAGCATAGCTAGATTTGGTCATTCTAATACATCTAATAAACACAAAAAATTATACACAAATCTGCAACATTGTACCACAGTAGATGAAAGCCTTGACGGTCCACTGAATACAACAGTGCCATAACAACAAACCTGATGCGGGTGCTGGTGCGATTTGGATTGGCATCCAGAGTGGCACCACCCTCCACAGCTGTGAGTTGGACAACGTAAAGCTCCTCCACCTCTGGCACCGTGTCGGGCATCAAGCTGAGGACAACTTCTGCTTCCCTCTGGCCTTCCAGGATCAGAGCGGAGCCAGCCGAGGCTAGGAAGTCGCCTACCAGATCTGAGATGCTCTGGATCTGCCAGTGGACCTGAGGCGGGGCAGAGTAGACAGATTTATACAACCTCCTTGTATTGTGTATGCTATTTTTCAGCAATCAAGGTATGTCAGAGTGGGCATAATGCTGCATTCAATTCCAATTGGAACTCATCAAAAACAAGCTCCAACTTCCGTAACAATGAACTGAGCGATTCTCCAACTCAGAATTACATAGAAGTTTGAAATTCTGGCATTTCTTCAGGCATTACTTCTCCAATTTCAATTGTGGAAAACAAATCACAATCTCTAGTTTACCATACAATTTGAATCAATACGAAGGAGGATTTGTTTACTACATAGGCAAATATGGCTGCACACAGGATTTCCAATGGTAGAAAATGAGACTTTCCCCGTCTCGGCATCCATTTCTCCCAAGTTGAGGTCATGAACAGAATGTGGTTGTAGATCAGAAATTTTTCAGACAGAAATTCTAAGCTTAGAGTTCAAATGAACACAGCACAAAAAGTACACATGGTATGTTTCATGAAATCTTACCGTGATATTACCCATGACACCCTCTCGTCGCGTAATTAACAGAGAGATGTTGAGAGGTCCATCTGTTTCTGTGGGTTCACTGAAGATGCGTTCTCTAAGAGCATCCTCGGAAAACTGCACTATACCATTAGGGTCACCAAACTTCTCAATCTGGCAAAGAGAAGCACATGGGTTAATGGCATAGATTAGCCTGTTGGCTGCAGTATATAGGCTATGCATGTAGGCTAGCATTTGTGTTCTTCAGCAAAAAGCGCTTTGGAACCTAAAAATAACTGTGGTAACCTGTGGTCACCCTTCACACCATCAGTTTGATGACAGTGAAACTGAGCTTGAAGTCATGACTAGGGATCAGAAAGTACCTTGATTGTGATGGAGCCTGCCTGAGGGTCAATATCCATTTCCCCAGAAAGGATGCTGAGTTCTACAATAAATGTCTCCTCCACCTCCACTTCCCCATGGGGGAGAATCCGGAGCTCAATCACGTGCATGACCTCCTCTTTATCTCTGAAAAAGAAGGAGCCGTTCACAGGTTCTCGAATGTCCGTGTTGAGTGGAGGAAGGACTTCTCTGCTGTTGGGACCAAGGATGTTCCAAGCAACCTGTAGAAAAGTAAGACCACTCTGGATTATCTGATGTCAACCATAAAAATGGGACCAGAAATTAACTGTCTTTAAAAGTAATGAGAATTTTTTAAGTCTAACAGGTGAAGAGATGCCTGAATTCAAGTGATGTGATGTCCCAATACCAGGAAATTGTTCCTCAATCTCACCATTGCATTACCCAGTGAGCCTCCCACTCTCTCCAGGACGAGGGTGACTTTGAGGGTGGAGTCAGGGTTCACCAAAGTGATTAGGCTCTCATTAAGGAAACGCACCATCCCGCTAGGAGAATCGCTCTTGGCGATGGTTACCCTGGCAATTCGGTGAGAACCCAAGACTGCCCCCCCGGTAGTTCCTATCAGCTGGATCTCGAACATCTCCTCGTATTCACTGAAATGGAAAGAAAATAATCAATTTGACTGTCACGCTTGAATTAAAGCTTATACCAATCATGTGCATGTCCCATTTTCATGCTTTTGTCTACAGATGCACACTAAAACCCAGTCCTAGGCTAAAAGTTTCCCACGAAGACATACATCAATGTTACTACTACAATAAAAACAAAATATACACCTTTAGTCTGGACCTGTTAGCTCTATCTTCCTTTAGCCTTAATCCTCTCACCTGTCCACGTCATCTATAACAGTGATGTTGATGTGGCTGATATTCTGGCCATGGCTGAACACCACTGAGGCATTAGACAAGATGTAGTCCAAGTCAGGGGTCGCAGTCAGGCCTCTAGAGATGAACTGAGCTGAGACCAGTCCATATGAACCTACTTTCCTCACCACAGGGATCAACAACATGCCAACTCCCTCATCAACTGCAAGAGAGATATAAAGTAAATTAGCATTCTGATAAGTAGCAACAAAGAGTATCATAAGCATTATGTGTTCATGGTAGTCATTGTAGTGTCTTGCTTGTAAATTTGACATAGTACATAATTCAACTGCAGCTTCAGTGCCAGTGTGTGTTTTACTCTCACCTGTTATGTTGACAAAGTCCTGGTCAAACTCAAGAATACCCTCAATGTTGTCGTTCTTCAGGATGACCACTGCAATAGAGGAAATGTTGCCTATAGCTGGAGGCTGATCCAGCTGGAGGCCTGACTCTCTTACTGTGTAGTCCACATCACTGACCACCAGAGGGAGACACAGAACATGCAGTCACTCACAGATGCCTTTAATCTCTCAAACATAGGGTATACTATTCCAACTAAATTGTGCTGAATTTGTTTCAGCCCAGTTTAGAAAGCTTTGCAACAAAGTCCATAGTCCATATGCCTCCCAGTCTCATGTGCAATTGTTTTTTTCTGATGAAGCTGTAGAAATGTATCATTCATATGTCATTACTCAATTAAATTGCTCTACCTCACGTTGAATAGTTCCACTTCAGTGATGTTGAGGTATAACACCTCAGGCCCCTCTGGAAGATCATCATCATGGATACGCAGCATGACTTGTCGTGCGATCTGGCCTGGAGTGAAGAGTAATCGTCCTGAAGCTGGGGAGAAGTCCACCCCGCTGACTGCTGTGCTGCCCGATGTCTGATAGGTCACCCATACAGTACCCAGAGTGCCCAAAGAGCGGATCACCGTCACATTGACCTAGGGAGAGGAAATTAAAACATTTAGCTGTAGGTTTATGAGAACACCAACTCAGTTCTGAACTACAGAGTCGCTGTGGACACACAAGTGGATCTGTCAATATGAATCTGAATCTGTCAGCAAAGAACTCAGTCATCTCAATCATGTCGCAGTTACACACTAACATTTATCTCATTTTGATGACCTCACCATTCCCTCTTTCTCGGTCACCCTGAGCAGGTGCTGTGTGAAGGAAAACAAGCCGTGGGGGCTGTCGCTGGCTGCCATGGTAATTCTTGCATGTCTGGCTAAGGGGCTGATGTCCAACCCTGCAGTGGCAGACGTCAGGGTAAGCTGATACACCTGGCGCTCCTCTGGAATATCATCATCAAGGGCCTGGCACAATGATAATTGACAGAGATGTTTTTATGGAAAGGTATATGAAAAGGTATAAATTCACAGAAAGGCATATGGCTTTCATACAACTGATTTGAAAGTTAAACAGGGTAAAGTATTAAGTTTAAGCAGCGCTGAAAAAGACACATTCATTTGGTTATTTCTCATGTTAAATGTTACACGTAAATCCAAATTTAAAACAGATTTTTCAGTGAACTGTACAACATTGTTTAGCGCAGATGGTACACTGTGCTAGCAGAATGAGTACCTTAAGGATAATTGTGGCAACAGACTGTCTGTCTCTCATAGTCACAATGCCAGAAATCTCCTCAAACTCAGAAACCACAGCTGGAGTGATGTTCCAATAGACCTGGATCTCCCCAAAAACACCTGGCCCTCGAACCAGACTGTTAGACATACACACAAACACAAATTAAACAGACCACCTGAATCGTGAAACCGAAAACTCTCTTTGAAAAATAAAAATGTCTTCTTTGATCAATTATTTATTTTTTTTCACCTGACAACAGCAGTCCCATTGTAATCTCCTTGAGGTTCACCAATCAAGATGTTCTTGGAGGACTCTGCTATCCCAACGATCCCCAGGGCAGCCGTGTCTCCCATGATAGTGATGGTGGCCACACCTGGAGGACGGCAACACAGGAGACACCAGGAACTTGGATTTTATGAATGCATCCACAAAGGATAATTGCTGAAAACATGCTTGTTTTGGGACTCTTCATCAACTAATTGTGTGTCTTTTATTAGGATTTCATAAATATTGACCATTTAAGGGGTCGATGACGACACCACTCTCATCAGGAAATAGCCGGACAGAGAAGCTCTCATCTCCCTCCAGCACAGAGTCGGCGAGAGCTCTTACCACAAACGTCTTCTTAGACTCAGTCTGTAAAGTTGGGAAAGCACAGAAAATATAGAATATAAAATTCTCCTTATTTCCTTAGTTGTTATCCTTCATCAATTGAAAGAAACATATGAAACAAGATGTAATAAATTGATTTTCTTCATTTTTACATTTGCCCGTCTACCAACATGAAAACATGAAAACTACTACTAACTATCACAAGACTATCTTGTGAGATGTTTTATTTTTTGTGTAGGTACCTCAGTGAAGACTAAGGTTCCTCTGAGGGGTAAGAGGTCATTTCTGGCCTCGTTATCTAGTTGCCACACCAATGTCACTGCCCCCTCGCCTCCTGCACTACGCACAACTGCTAGTGTTGCCACGGCAGCGGGGTCATCATCAAACTCTGGCTCACTGACAGTAACCTGGGAGGAGAGAGGATAAGATACATTTTTGTGATGTTAGAACAGCAAATCCTTCCAATGGGGCATGGTTTGTTTTAACTAAGTTTATTATTTCTGTGATCATGTTAGAATGATGGAAACTATTCCAGACTGGCAGACAACAAGTCTGCTGATGGGGGAAAAAAAGTATGATTTATCATGAGTTAGTTTTATTTTACACTCACTTCCAGCTCCTGGAATCCAAATCGCCCCAGAGGTGAGTCGTTAGGTGGAATACTGATGGTTACAGATGTCACCTCTCCTAGCTGGGCTCCACCAATCACACGCAGTAAAGTCACTGTGAAGGTCTCTGCAGTCTCCACCTCTTTATCATCCGTGATGGTTATGTCAATTGTGGCTTCTCTCTGAGAAGAAGAGTGAGGAAATACAAGATACACATCAGTTTCCAAGATAATACAAACTACTGTGGTTTGGACAGCCTGCACCTAACAAGCTGTTAGCAATAACCTCTGGACAGCCTCGTGTCTTGGCTTAGTGTGATACTTTGGACATCTCATCATTTCAAACTAGGGATGCATCAATCCCAATACCTGAATTGGGTACTGGTCCAATATTGTACTTATGCTGTAGTATTCTTACTTGTAAAAATTCACTGATAAACCACAATATCAGCATGATATAACGACAGACGCTGAAGGGGCATCTAAAAATCAACATACCACAGAGTATAGTGGATTTAATAATGCCAGCAGTAAAAAACTGCAGCAACCAACACCTGCACAAACACTACAGAAGTGGAAAAAAAATGTTTAGACACAACCAATAATATCCAGCTGCAGACCATCTTTGTGGCTAAGCACAGAAATGAATCTCATCCAAACAGAGAGAGGTGCAGGGAGAGACAGGATGCAGGGCTGTTTGACAAGGATACAGCTAGGCACGCACCTTGGAGAGAGCTCAATCTCTCGTGCTGACAAATCACTCCAGTGCAGGCCATTTAATGTGTGGTTCCCTCTGACACAAATGTTGCAACCCTTGATGACTATTCCATGTTTTGTTTCAGTGAATGTCAGTGCCGGTTTTTGGTCTGTTACTGGAACAGTGATAGTGACATGCTGTATTCAATAATAGCTTTATAATTTGTCTGCTGAAACTCAGGGAGAGTAACAGATGGCACTGAAGCGTCATGATGATTTCATGTTGTTTTTTTTTTTCACTCTGGAAGTTCTCAGAGAGAGTGTCCTATTGTCTAAGATTTTGTTAAATCATAGGAGCCAACTCATGTTAGTACTCGGTATCAGCGAATACCCTAAAGTGAGAACTCAGTACTCATATTCAGTCTGAAAAAAAAAATGTATTGTGCATCCCTATTTCAAACTATGATAGTTTATCCATTTACCTGCCCATCTTCTAGGGTGATATTCCCAGAGGTGGGGCTGAAGTCGTCAAGACTAGCAGTGATTGGCAAAGCCTCCCAGTAGATTACCACTCTTCCTAATGTGCCAGCCAATCGCACCACTGACAGTTGGAAAATGTTGTCTGGTGGTGGCAACTCGTGGGCCAGAACCCTCCCATGGACATCCTGAGAATGGACAATGAGAAATAACAAGGAATGCTTTATTAAGGCTTAAACACAGATTTGTTGTTGATTCAGTCTTTTGGTCATGTTTTTATGTATCAACACATCATCATCTACAGAGCTTGACCATCCAGGTTCAGAGACAAAGAGCTTACCCAGGTAATACGATCTCACCTGAGACACATTGAACTGCAGAAGCCCTCTGGGGTCATCGTTCTCCTGGATGGTGACCTCCGCTACTTCCATACCAGGCCTCTTCACACTGGGCTGGCCTGCTCCAACAGACCCGCCAATCAGCTCAACACCGGTGATGTTTACCAAGAAGCTCTCTGCCAGCTCCGGGATGTCATCCTTAGGGAAACACACATGTACACGTACCTTAAAGGATGCACAAACACACACATGCATGTACAGATGCTCCCCCTCTCTCTCCCTCATACACACATGTTTTTTGAAAGTCCCGAGCTTGGTCACTAAATTTAGTTCTGTGGTTTTAGCTGCAGCTGACTGTGCAAGCAGCAATGGTCTTGGATAAGAAGAGCAGCAACATTTCACAACATTTATACAACCTCTCTCCACGACAGCTGTAATGACGGCTGGCAGTTTCGGAGAAAAAAAAATAGAAACCATGCCCTGTGTCATGTTTTCAAGCGTTCTCCCACTTCTAGTCTAAACACACAACATAATCACCAGTCACATTAGGGGGAGGTTAAAATAGACACCACTGGCCTCTGCAATGTGCCTGAGAGCCTGCAAGGGAAGGAAAGAGCGCAAAGCCATGAAAGAGAAAGACAGAGAGAAAGGAAGGCAGATAGAATCAAGGGCCCAAGATAATTTGGAATAGTGTATGGAAGGATAACAGATCTTTCTGGAGGAAAGGAGGGGGTGGCTAGGATTTCTCACAACACTGTGGACCTACACATGGTGGTATCAGTTTTAGTCCGATGGCTGCAAGGCTGATTAGAGAGAGGAATTACATTGTGGGCAGAAAAAAGCAGCAGTCTGTTCAACAAGTCAGGATGGACTGGAGTGTATGAGGTGTAGGCTGAAGGACTGAAGGAAAAGAGGACAAGACCTATGACTGTGCCAAGGCCAAAAGCTCTAATGTCTCATCTCAAAAGTGATTGGCAAAGCCTCCCAGTAGATTGTTTTACTCTATTCTATGACGTGGTTAACATTTCATTATTTCTTATCTATACATTTAAAGCCACAATAATCAACATTAGCAAAGGAAGATCTAGATGAAGACCACTTAGGCTCCAACATGGAGCATGAATGTAATTTAATGGTTGTGTTTGCTGCCAGCCTCAAATGCTATCAAAGTACACGCACATCCAATGTCTTTGTCAGTTGAGTCTGTGAACCAAAGGCAAACTAACAAACATTTTTAAATTTTATACTGGTATATTAAAACTAACTTTCCATCCTACACATCATCCTTACCGGCAGGATGGTGACAGAGACAAGGACCACAGTTGCACTGTCTATCATGATGACGGTTTCGTCTTTAGAGATGTAGTCTTGTCCTGCTGTGGCCTGATTGGACGGGGGCTGGGACAGAGCCGCCCTGGTCTGGTAATGCACTGCCACCTCACCTGAAGAGCCCTGCTCCCTCACTATGGACAGAGTCACATTGATGGGCATCCCTGGAGGTCAGGGAAAGAGATGGTGTGAGGCAGTGATGAATACCACGGGGTGGAATCACATTTAACCAAAAACTTCACTTCCTTTCTAAATAATGAAAAAATATGTTTCTAGGAAATGTGATGGCACGGAGGATGCCAGTAAGAACCTGAATAAACAAAAATCCCATTTTTACATCAGTAAATGGGCATAAAATAATATTTTGAGAACACCATGGATATGTTATGTTAGACTACTTTGACATCCTGGGCAACTCTCCAAAACACAGATTAAGATAAATCCTAAATTACTTCAAATCCTGGAAGCCCTGTAGATTGCCTTTACTGTAAATCTCAAAGTGTGATTACCGTAATAGCTCTCCAAGAAACCTCATCCAAAAAAAAAAAAAGTATTACTAGTATGTGGCAACCAGCTAAACTGAGAGAGTTTATTTTTCAGGCACACAGAAAGCTTAATCCAGGAATAAGTATTTCTTTGACTGGGTTTGTGATGCTGTGATTCAGACTAAAGCTCTGCATTGTTATACAGTGAAAAACAAATTTACTGACTAATTATCACTGATCATTATTCAGTCAGTAAGTCAGACTCTTACTCTGTGGTTCTTGTATTAATGTAAACTGGGAGTCTAGATGCCACCCTATCACACCGAAAGGTGAACCATTTGGTAGGATGGTGAGGAGGGCCCGAGCTCGCTGAGGGTCAATGACAGCGGCCTGCCTTGGGTCCTCCAGACCCACAGTGGTGACATCCATGAGGGCAACAGTGACACTCTCCCTCATCTCTGCAACGCCATCTGCTATCACCGCCACAGAGATCGTGGCTAGTGATTGGCCCTCTGAAAACGTTACCTATAATAGGAAATGAAATTAAATGAAATTCCGCTTGCTGATATCATAAGACTAGTATTTGCTTTTGTTAGTCATTAGTTTCATAGGCAGTAGGCTGTGCATGTCAATTTTCTGATTAAAAATGTTCCAGTGTTATTGTTATATATTTTAATTGGCACTACATAGTAAATCATGTCATGACTACACTGAGTGTACAAGATGGCTGGGCAAAGCTGACTCACCACTCCTGAAGTGGGAAAAATGTCTTCCAGACTGCCATTAGCTGCCCAGTGAACAGTCAGCCTGCCAAAAGTCCCCCTTCTCCTCTCCACACTTAGAGAAATTAGGTTGTTCTGCTCCAACTCCTCAATCTCCATGAATAGCGAGCTCTAGAAGGCGACAACGACAGTTTGCTAAAACAGCGGAATGATCTGTAGTAAAATGGTTTACGTGAAATGGTTTACGAATCTTGAGGTTAAACACAGTGGATATAATATGATGACTAATATGGATAAAAGCACAACCTGTCTCATATCAGAAGTCAATATCTCCTCTTACCTGAGCGAAGCCAATGACTCCATGGGCGTCATCGTTGATTGGGATGATAACAGTCACCTGACCACCAAAGCCAATCTCAGCCCCGCCCTTCGGGTTCTTCAGGCTGACCCGGAAGTGCTCCTCTTCCTCAGGGATGTCGTCATCTATGACATTAACTGCTATCTCCAGCTCGCTGTCACCCGGTGCAAAGTGCAACTCGCCATAACTATATGTCAAAAATTAAGTAAAACCCATTAATATGTGGCATCATTCATTTTCTTTCAATCATTTTTTCCTTCAGTGGGATTTTCTTCAATAAATGTAACAGAATGAATAAAACTACTGACATGTGAAAATAAAGGAACAATGATAAACAATGCAACAAAAAACATCCATACCTGGGTATGAAATCAGACTGGTTGGAGATGTAAGTGAATTCATAGATAGTAGAGCTGCTCTCCTCAGCAGAGGCCAAAAGGGTCTTGTTGGTGTCGAGGGAGGGGACCAACAGAGACAGAAAGCTGATGGCTGGGGGGGCCTTCAGGATCATGGAGAACAGATGGACATCAGACCTCCAGGAGTAGAGTGATGAGTCGTTTCTGCCAGCAAGCAGGACATAGGCTAGAAGAGAGAGAGAAGACAAAGAGAGCTGGAGAAAACTGGAGCTGGAATAAACTTTTCAAGTGCTTATTCTTTTATGAGCAAGTAGGGACAAGTACATCAATGCAAATTATCATATATATAGTCGCACAAGTGTAAAGGATCTGATTAGGACAAATGCCAGAAATATTTGGATTACAGTCAGAAATGGTATCTTTACAGGTAAAAACAAACCAGTTTTTGACATTGTACTCACTGATTCCTGAAGGAAGGGTGAAGTGATGGACTGAGGTGAGGTCTGGGTGATGAATGGACTGAATATTCTGCGGTGAAAACTCCTCTGAACCCCACAATAACACCTCACAGGATGACGAAGGACCTGAGGAGACACAAGCACCATACACACACATACACACACACACACATACAGACGTTTCATACAAGATTTCGTTTTTTTTTTTTTTTTCCTGAACAACAGAATGGCATGTTTATGTGAAGTAAGGACTGGTCTGTCTGACACACCCAACAAGACAAATTACAACTTCCAAGTCCCTCTGTGGTTCTGCTCTCCTTCACATGCAGGCCTTTCCAGTAAACCCACAACAGGTTTCAACTGGGGAAACTTGCAACCTCTGCAGGCTCCACAATATTATGTATCATCAAAATATACGGCACATAATCAAAGTATATGATCCAGTATCCATACTGACTTTTGTCATCTTGGTCGGGCCTACAGAGGCAGACTGTTTTGTCTGCCAGTAGGACATATTCTATCTCTGTGCCTTTTAAAATATCACCAGTTTGTGTGCATTATCCCAACCACTATGTCACTTCCGCACAATCCACTACAAAGTACACTGAAAATACACAAACAGAAAATAGCTTTGGGTTATTTAAAAAAAACAAAAAAACAAAAACAAAAACAAGAAATACCGCTATCCCCTTAACATAATTTAGGTACACGGATCTGTTATCCTTCCATACACAAGTTCATATATTTTAGTTTCTACTATTTCAATTTTTAAACACTATAATGTTGGCTTGGAGTAGCCTAAAATAATAATACTGATATCATTAATGTGATGTGAGGTGAAAGCAGGAGAGGTCACCTTCAATTACAACCAACAGGAGAATGTCTCCCGCTACTGTGTGGACCGCCTCGATTTGGCTGACTCTGCCGGCGAGTGGGAGGGGCTGCGGATTCTGAAATTTTCTATTGGTCCACTGAAGCAGGAAACAGCTGTCAGTCTGTCTGTCTATGCAGGCTACTAGGTAGTGAGTATCCCTACGAATGAATGGGGACACACTGAGGATATTTTGCTGGAGGTCAAGGGTCTGGAAGAGAGCGAACCAGCCTCCAACCCTGATGAAAACCTGCAGAATGAAAACGAAAACAAAAGCACAGCTTAGATCCGGCTTTAAATGACTCTAGCAAGTGTTTCAAATATGTCCCGATCATTAAAAACTTTAACGTGTGCATGGTCATAAGAGTCCAGGTCTGAAGTAAAAATGCCATGCACTGTCAGTCTCACCTGGCTTGATGCTATCAGGTAGTCTCTCTTTTCAATGGAGAAGTGTTTCACATCAAGAGCTTCGATACCTAGGGTTTGCACCTAAAAAGTTGAAATTGCACCAAATCATATGAAAGAAAATATAACACAATATAATTGTCAATGTGAATGTTTTACTGTTATGGACCATGACTGGAATAATATCTACCAATGTGATATTGAGATCACTCTGCACTTTGAAGATGCTCAGGTTGGCAGCAGGGGAGAAGGGAGAACCGCTGTGTGTGATAGCTATGTAGGTGGAACCATTCACTGGAAACCCAACACATGAGCTTGGGTCCTGGATCCTGATGGACTGGAACGACCAAAGAGAGGGGAAATGGGATTAAGTTGTACTGTATGACATTGTGCCTCTAAAATAAACATATGCTCATAATCTGTCATATAGTACATCAGCTTGTCACTGGGGCTGACTGAAAGCCCTCCTCCTAAGAGTTGTGACTCCACTCCACCTGTGAGCTATGCATGCATTTGGGCAGGGAGATTGTATGTGGCGTGGTATGACAAAATTATAGATACTCTACCTCTGTGGGCACAAAAACGCCCTGCCACTGGTAGAGGGTTGCCAGAGTGTAAGGGAATCCAACAGATGGCCTCCTGTCCAGCCTCATGGCCAGGAAGGAGGGCCCTTCGGGGAGGGAGCACCAAGCAGAGGTGGGCCTGTCCTCAAATCTCTGGTACACACCCATCACTGAGAGATCACCCTCTGAAAGCAAAAAGGAAACAATCAAAGGGATAATACCGACCCACTGCCCATTGGAAATAAAAAACAAATGCAGTAGGAAAGGAATTATGTAGGACTGGGAGATATATTGTATAATACTGATGTTTTGTTAAGAGACTAGATATTGTCTGGTATTTTAGTATAGTGAAATAACCTAATGTTAAATTTTTCAAATGCTACATTAGTTAATTAATTTTCCTAATATTGCATTTTCCCAATCTTAAAGGCTGCATTAATGAAGTGATACATTTTCTAAAACTATTAGCCTGTTCTGGATGAGTAAAATTAACAGCATTTGCCTTTACCTGCTCATCATAACTTTTATACTAATTACTAACTATTCATTACTAGCCCTATAAAGAAGGAAGGAAGGAAGGAAGGAAGGAAGGAAGGAAGGAAGGAAGAAAGAAAGAAAGAAAGAAAGAAAGAAAGAAAGAAAGAAAGAAAGAAAGAAAGAAAGAAAGAAAGAAGAAAGAAAGAAAGAAAGAAAGAAAGAAAGAAAGAAAGAAAGAAAGGAAGAAAGGAAGGAAGGAAGGAGGACATATGTAAAGAGAAAAACTCGCATTTTGGATTGCTAGCTAGCTTTCCAGCATGCTAATGCCCTTAGACAGCAGGCTGGTTAGCTTGTGAGATGTAAGTGCATGTCTGTATAGGTTACATGTATACAACTCCTTAGGGGCCAGTGTGGGCTTTTATAGTTATCTTACCTGAGGCAACAGCTGTGTCTGACTGGGTCTCCCATTCGACGCTGACAGCTGACTCCAGGCCATTACTGCGAGACACAGTCAGGAAGACTGTCCTGCCACCTTCATCAGCCACCACCTCTGTGTTAGTTCTGCACAGAAAACACACAGACACTCTCACATTTAAACTACTGCCTTACTAGCTGGACACAGACAACCAAAGCCTCATTACAACCAGTGGAACGACTTTATAAGCAGGCTTTGAAAATCCTGGACAAAAAAATCAAATGCTTATCATCACTGTAAGATTTTAGCAAAACATGTTTTTTTTTTTTTAAACTGGGAAAACATGATGAAATTTGCTGACATTTTATTAGTACATAAGATTTTCCATGGCTTGGCCCCCCCTCCACTCAGTGAGTTCATTACACAAACTCAAATGACATCGACAAGAGCCACTACCAGAGGGGACTGCAAAATACCATACAGAGAAACATCCTTTGCACAGTCAGCCTTTTCCTACAGAGCAGCATATACATGGAACACCCTGCCTACTGAACTCAGGGAAATTACAAATATACACATTTCCGCAAAATCCATAAAATAATGCTTACTGGATAATCAAACCTGCAATCACATGCAATTTTTGTTTGTTTGTTTTTAATTCTGTAGCCTTTTACAAATTGTTGTTTTTGTCATGGTTTCGTGTTGCTTGTGTTTTGTTTGGTTCTGTTTCCTGTGTGTTTCTGTCATGGTTTTGTGCTTTGTTTGTATGTTTCCTGTGTTTCATTTGCCTGGTTCTTTTTAGTGATTTCACCTGTGTCTTGTTTGCCCCTCCTAGTGCCACACCTGTCCTGTGTCTGTTAATTATCCCTGATTGTTCTGATCCCTCCCAGTGTTTCCCTCGGCCTATCCTCTGTGTTCTCCTGTCTCGTGCTCCAGCCCCTTCCCCAGGTGTGTCTTGTTAGCTATTTAGTTCTTGTGTATTTAAGTCCTGTTTTGAGTTTTGTTCCTTGTCGGTTCATTGTGCTGTGCTGTCTCATGTTATGCTCTGTTTCCTGCCCTGTGTTATGTATTGTGTTTACAGCCTGTTTAAATATATTTTTATTTGCCACTGAGCATTTTTGCCTGCCTGCTCCTGCTTTTGGGTCCTCCACCTTCCATCCCCTGTGACAGTTTTATATATTGTATGCTTTTTAATTGTCTGTTGTTGTGTCATGCTTCTTGTACCTCTGTTAGTTATTTCTCTGTAGCCTACCTATCTTTTGCAACATTAACCTGCCAGGGACTACACATTCAAAATAGCCTGATGGCTAAATCTGGTACATGTTATGCAATGCATGTGATCAATGTACATTGTCCCTTGTAAATAAATAAATAAAATAAAATTTTAAAAAATGTGTGCATGCTTCCATACATGTGGTCAATCAAATATGCAACATCATACATGTGTTTGGGACGTCCCTGAGCTGGAGTTTGTTTTCTGTTCAGTTTGTCCTTGTTAGTGTGATTTGAGTCAGACCTGTTGAGTGTGGGTCCGATGCGGAACAGGCCAGAAGGAGCCAGGTTCTCCAGGACTGTGATGAGTGTATAGAGTTGGTCGCCAAGACGTGCACCTCCTGTTGGACTGGACAGGGTCACTGTGAAGGTTTCATTCTCTTCAGGCTCAGCATCCAGTACCGCCCAGATCTCCAGCGTCTGGAACAAGACAGACTTGGCTCAGGCGATGAGGCTGACAAAATCTTTCCAACAAATGGCAAAGGCTCTCTCTCTATTCATCTAACCATATCTGTTTAACATCTGTAAATTATGACCAAATACCATGACCCCAAGCTAATAACATAAGAGGAGACAATCAGAAAATAAATCATATTTTCTTCATGATTAAATAACTAATAATTCAAACAAATAAATACTGACCACTGATATGGAAAATGTCCTTTTAAAATCCCCCGCTCACCTTAAACCTGACCCCATCCTCCAGCACCACAAAGCCTTGTGATGGAATCAGGTCACCCTCTGCCAGGCTACCATTGTTATCAGTGATGGTGAACTGTACGGTCACGGTGCCGAATGTGCCCTGCTCAGGGCTCCGGACAACATACAGAGTGGCCACGCTCTCGCTCAGGCCCGACACTGACGTGGGCTCCTTCAACAGGAAATGCTCGCTGCTGTTGAAGGAAATGACACCGTGCCCGTCGTCACTGGCCAGGATGGTCACGGTCGCTATAAAGATAACATAATAGTCAAGGTGTGGTACAGGAAAACAATTTTATAGGTAAGAGAAAACATTTACTGTAAGTAGGTAAGGAGACTAGAACAGATATCTGTCCTTATAAATCCAGCTAAAGATTTTATGTTTGAATAGCAGTCAAGGATAGTACTAATACAATTCAATTCCCAAGAGTATGGTAACAACAAGTTGTGTTATGTAAAGTTAACCATCACAACCACTCTACCCCATAAACACTACCACAACATTATATTTTTCTCACTAGTTTCTTAAACTGGTGGTCATGAGTCCCATACCCCTCTATTTGGGGTGCTGTGCTGAAAAAATCTGCCTCCATTCCAGAAATGCATTCAAGGCATTTTTTTTATCCTACATTTCATTATGTGAATCAGTATTTTGTCCCCATGTGATGTGGTGTTGAGTTACATATTTATTGTATCTTTTTATTGTTACCACGGTTTCTACTTTCTATTCTATCGTGGTCCAGTCTCTACCTGTGGTGTTGGCGCCCAGCTCCAGTCCAGGGGAAGGCTTGGACAGGATCAGCTGGAATCTCTCAGGTCCCTCTGGAAGGGAGTCATCAGTGATCTGCACCTCCACAAACTTATGTCTTTCACCATCAACAAAATGGAGCATCTGTGGAGATAGAAGGATTTGATGTTGAGAAAAAAAAAATTGGCATTATTTTAGATAGTAAATCTGAAGTGTAGTGTGACTGCATTTGTGTGGCTAACCGTTTGGCTGGTGTTGTAGTCCAGTCCTTGCTGAGCCTCCAGGTTCTGAGCATAGAAGAGCAGCGAGACATTTCCATATGTCCCCTTGTTCCTGTAGGCCACCAGGGTGAGCGCCCCTATCGTCTCATTTACCTCAAACCTATAAATCAGACGATATTTTGGAGAAAAAAAACACATAAAATGTTATGTTTGTGATTTATGCAGTCGCTGTTTGAATGATTTATCTTGGAGAGGGAATACAAAGTTGGAAAGACTCTCACATGGTGTTTGTCCATTCAATGACTCCTCTGATGCCATCGTTAGCAACAATGGTGATTTCTGCCACCAAACCTTGGGTGTCTGGGAAAAGGTATAAAATGCAAAGAGGAAAAATGGTGAAGAAGTTTAACTAACTAGTGAATATCAGTGACATACAGTATGTGTTCTGCATACAGAAAAATCTTGAGTAAAACATTTGCAATAGCACTGCCTTGAGCACTACAATTACAGTGCAAGCATCAATAGCAAAAGTTGTGCAAGAGGAAAGTGTAGAGGATCTAACTTCTGTCACGCCACATTTGAGCCAAGGATTATAGCTAAGAAGCATCTCCCGTAAGTGGCTTGGGAGGCTGAGCAGCCAAGTCTTTTGGGTGGACTGATTTATGACCCCCTGAATAGTATTCTCCCATTTACTCTATGGCCAAAACACTTGGAGGCCAGCTACGGGTTTAGTTTGGCTTTCTGTCTCCTCACCACATAGTGCTACTCAGCTCCCACCAAATCCCCAGGCTTCCTCAATCATGGAAAGCATCAATCCTAACATCCAAACCACACAATGACTGCTGCCAAGAGAGAGGCTGTGTGTTTACTGTGTGTCTCCAGGCAGAAGGCCTATAGTATTCTGGGAGTCTCGAGGCACTGCTCTGCCTATAGTATTCTGTCTACTCATCACTTTCTAAAGTTACCCATTCATAAATTGGACTGTGGTTTGGATTATGCAAAAAGGGTGGTAGTAACTACTAAGCTCTTTCATGAAACAGGACGACATCCAGCTACAATGTTTTAGTTGAATGTACATGGAAGGAATATCAGCCTAATCTACATGACATTTTAAGCAAAGCATGTGAGCGTATGAATGCATATTTTACCTGGCAACGTGCAAAACACAACCTCTATTCATCATACAGAGCAAAGTGGTGAGAAATTGAGGGGAAAAAATAGAAAGGAAAGGAAAACAGGGATTTCATGAAATTACGCAAAATATATAAAAATGTAGAGTAGACCAGAAACAGGGGAGCTACAAAGGGAAAAGCAAGAGGGGAAAACAACAGACTTTTAGGTGTATTTTGAGACCATAATAACCCAAGTGGCTTGCTACTGTTGTAATATAGAAATATTGCTACTGTGATAGCAATTTGGATAATCTTATACAAATTTTTTAACACACTGTATATTGTAAACAGCAATTACAGAAATGAATATGCATCAATGTATAGAGATGACAGACTGAGCTGCTGCATTGTTGTATACCTAGCTGGGGAGCAATGGCAACCGTTGTGATAAGCACTGCTGATGTTATGTTGACCAAGAAGAACTCCTGCAACTCGGGAAGGTCATCCTGAGAAAGAAAAGAAGAAGTTATTAAATTTCAACTTTCCAATATAGCTGTCTCAAAGTGATATAGGTTGCAAAGGGTAGGCATTTTGCTTTAATAGAAATAAAATCATTTTAAAAAATCAAAAAAAAAGTCAATATGTTTTCACGTCAATGAAAACATTTGTCGCTCACGACAAATAATGCAGCCACCTTTTGGGGCTAGTTAGGTACAAGCTTCAGAAACATGAGAGCAGTGATGTAGCCAGTTATGGGCTTTCATTGTCTATGATTTTGACCTTGAGTTATAGCAGCCATGTCAGTCTAATCAATGTATTGTTTAAATGCCAGTGTCATAATATATGATCCCTCTATGTTTCACAAAAATCACACCAGATAATCATGTTTCTGTAAACAATGCTGACCTTTAGTGCCTCTACTACACCGAGCAGAGGAACATTTATAATGCTGGAACACAGTGGGAAGATACCTCATACCTCGTGTCAAAAACAGCCTGGAGTGTATGACATATGCTGTTTGACAAATGGACAGAATGAGAGAGAGACAAAGTCCCATCCATGCTCATCTAACACCCCCAGTCCTGCTATCTGAAGAGAAGACAGACACAATCCTTACATCCAGTATGGTGACCGGGATGCCAACAGAGGTCTGTCCTTCTTGAAGGATAACAGAGCCGGTTCCAGAGATAAAGTCTTGTCCAGGGTCAGCAAGATCCCCCTCTACTTGGGACAGGTCCTGGAGAGAACCCCTAACAACCTCATAAGTGATGTTCACTGCTCCTGGATTAAGAAGATTCAGGTGGAATATCAGTTAGAGGGTGAAGATTTAGCACTAAAGATACAATATCAATGTGAATATTATGTCATAATGAAAACAGTTCATTAACAGATAGGTGTTTAAATTGCTTATTAGCTGACCAATGGAATGATGGAATGGGGTACAATGGGAACCTATCCATCACCTCTACACTGGTGTCTCTTTACTAAGCCGACTGACCTGAGGTTCCAAACTCCCTGTTGACATAGATGTGCACAGTTCGGTCGCGTTCCTCCGTGGCCACCCTGAGCGAGGACGGGGCAATGCTCAACATCCCATAGGGTTCATCACTGGTTTGCACGGTAACCACTGCCTCACTGCCCTGAATGTCCAGTGCTGCGTGGCCTGTCACCAAAACACCTGCATGACAGTCAGGGAGGATGTGTGAAGTTAGCTCTAAATGCCTCAGGTTTCTTAGTGGTCATGTGCTATTATCATTCATAGGAGGAGTCAGAGCAGTTGTTTTACCGAAAGTTTGTACATTGGACAGGACTACTTTGTATTCATCCTTGTCCTCTGGTGTGACATCATCCAGCAGCTGCAAGACTATGGTGTCATTCAGTTCTCCCTGTAGAGGGCAATACAAAAGTCAGCTATTTACAAGCAAATAATCATGACAGCTCAGGTATGAAGGTATCACAGATACAGTCGCACCAATTTAAATCACTCAGGGTTTAGCTCTTTGTTAACTGATCGTCTCAGCAAATCTCACAAACCACAAAGATTTTGATAGCATACTGATCTGTGCAGCAATGTTATATTGTACAATAATCCATTTGACAATAATCTCTCCTATGTTTACACTCTGTTTTACCTGAGTAAAGAAAAGTGTCCCTGAGGTTTGGGTGAAGGTCCTGTCTACTAGGGGGCCTTGGAGTGCCCAGTCCACAGTAATGTTACCCAGGCCTGGAGCTGTCCTCAACACTAACAAGGATAGCCTCTCACCTGTAACACAAAGCATCATACAATCAGCACCGCAGCTTAGCACAAAAAAGTAACATGTCTTCTTTTTCTCTTCTTACTGATTCAACACTATATGAATCAATTCATTGCAATGATGTAAAAACAGATTAAGAATCAGAATGGAATGGTGCAGTATATAAGCAGTGACATGTCAGATGTGGGGAAACAAGTATAAACCATTTTATGTACGAATGGTGAATTTTATGCATGAGTATGAATCATTTAAAAATATGCATGAGCAGACAGTCATTCTATAAGTGTGTATGTGACATGGCATATACTGATAATATGGATATTTCTATAGACATCTAATGCAAACTGTGTAGGTTTTCTTATGATCCAGTGAAAGATGCTTCAAGGTCTCTCATTCCATATGCAGGTGGTGTAAGGATTCAACTTATGCTTTGTCATGCATACTTAATGCCCATGACATAGCGTCACATGTGCCACCTGTTGCCACATGCAGTCACTACTGCTACAGCATTTCCTCAATTGTTCTCTCAGTTACACAATTACAGCACCTCAAGTCTCTGGTGACAGGGACACTGGATGTAAGTGTGTAATGCAGACGACGGGTTTGAGTATGACGTGGTGCCCATACATGCATATGTAAACATACACTCTTTTGCATAGCAACAAGACTAGGCACCCACCCTCTCTGGCGATGACAGAGCGTGAAGCTGGATGGAAGCCTACTATCCCAGCCACGTTATCGTTAGCCAGTATCACTATGACGACAGTGTCAGAGCTGGGCAGGATTCGACTTCCCCCTGTTGCCTTCACCAGTCCAATGTGGAGGTTCTCGCTGTCCTCTGGCTCACTGTCATCTCTGATTACTATCTCTATGGTCTTCTTCATATCACCTGTACACAGAGAAGATAAAGTACATGTACATTTGTCAGAGTTTCAAACGGAAATTTGTTTGCTATCATCAGTTTAGAGAGCAGAGTAAAGATTAAAATTATCATATCATCATGATATGATTCTACTCAAAGACAATAAATATCAAAATATTGAACTATCATCAGACCTCAACTAGAGTTAGAAAACAAACAACAGTTCTTGTCAAACCTATGACAAGAACAGCCATCCTGCTATATTATCTCATTTTAACAACACCCAGCAAGTAAAATACTATTAAAATTAAACCATTACTCATTATCCTAGGACCCCTAGTACCTCCTTTAGGACTTCTGGGTATTCCCTGATCCCAGTTTTGTAACCACTAAGCTGAAACACACATGCATGTTCTTGAAATCACAGTTGCTAAATGGTCACAGTGATCCACCTACCATCTGCAAAGACCAGCGTCCCTCCAGTTCCAGTGAAGTCAGCGTCTGGTGTGGCTTTTCCTCCAACAAACCTCCACTCTACAGTGACTCTCCCTAGACTGCCTCCTCTCCTCTCTATAACCAGTGGCACCAGAACCATTGGCTCCTCACGGACCTCCAAATACAGCCCATCCCTGGTGGCATTGGGACTGAGACTATAAATAAGAAACACCCCAAATGCATCCCCATTTATCCCTATGGTAACCACGGCCCTGTCTGGCTGGCCAATGGAGGGCAGGTTCTTCTCCGCCACAGTCAGATTCACCAGCTCGACCTTCAAACAACAAAAAAGCAATATAGTTTATTTGTAATAACTTTTTCAACATAGTATCAATCAACAACACACAGTGGTGAAACAGCCTTTTATTTACATGAAAAAGTGGTGAATTATCTCTTTATGTAAATGGTGTGTACCTTTAGGATCTGAATGGCGAAGTTCTCGTCCATTTCAGGGAATTTATCAGTCAAGATGGGAACAGTGAGGTTGGCTGTCCTGGACCCATCCTCCATGAAGGCACTTTGAGCTGTCATGGTGGTGTAATCACTACCTGCCACGGCCTGAGCACTGTATAGGACAGCAGCCACAGAGGAATTTTTCAAATAAGTCATCACTGAAGGTTCTGGGGTTAGCTGGTCAGTGCCTGCAGTCACCCAGGTGCAGGATGGTGGGTTCACCCCTGATGAGAGAGAGAAGGCCTGGCAGGCACGCTCCCTCAGACAGGCAGCTGCACAGGCAGTCAGGGGGTCTCCCTGGCCAGTGATGTTGACAGTCCTGTGGGTGGCAGCAGATGGGACACCTGGGATTGGGGTGTTGTAATACATCAGCAGGTCCTGGCCCTCAGCCTGAGCCATGCCAACAATGTCAATCTCCGAGGTGCTGTAGAGGATTTCCAAGCGACCAAAGTGACCACCACTGGAATGAAGCAGAATGAGCAGAGGGAGGATGGAGGAGATGGAGAATAGAAAAGAAGGGAATATTGGAGTGAATCATGCATGATGGTGACTATGAATAAGTTGAACAATTCTTCCAGTAAAAAAACAAAAAAAAAAAACAAAAAACAAAAACACAATGACTAACCTCCTGCGGACTGTAATATTGGCTATATAAATTCCCTCCAGTGGCTCCTGAACGAGGTACACAAACTGGTCAAAGAAGACCGTCCCATATGGGTTGTCATTAGCAGGCACTATGATGTTAACAGATGTTTCAGCTCCAAGGTTTCCTCCATTACTGGCACCAGTCAGCTCCACCTTAATAATCTGGGAGGAAAAGTGTGTGTGTGATATAAAACTACCAATTTTCTGTTTCTGTCTGAGTAAAAACAAAAAATAGTTTTCATGACTGAAAAACATGTACACAATGCTGCACTAACTGTAATTGTCTTACCTCAGTGATTTCAGGTACATCATCAGCCAAGACCTCTAGTCTCAAGGTCTTCACAGTCTCTTTGGGAGCAAAGGTCACCTCACCAGATGTGGGACTGATGTCCCCTACCGCTAGCTGGCCATTGACAGTGGCCTGCCATTGTACTGTCACTGTGCCAATAGTTCCAGCCGTACGGACAATAGGTAGTGTGACCTCAACGGAGTTAGATCCTGGTTCCTCTATGGTGACTGGAGCAGCCTGGAAGACTGGGCAAGGAACAAGAAAACCAAGTAAATAATTTGCTTACTAATAATAAATTG
Organism: Myripristis murdjan; assembly: GCF_902150065.1. NCBI lineage: Eukaryota > Metazoa > Chordata > Actinopteri > Holocentriformes > Holocentridae > Myripristis > Myripristis murdjan. Next base: position 14,059,618 of record NC_043988.1, on the reverse strand, counting down.
AAAGATGGAAAGGCTGTAACTTATATTTGTATATATGTGGATAATGCCAACTAACCAAAGGCACCAAAGGGGTCATCAGAAGGCAGTATGGTGATGATAGCTCGTGTGAGCTCCCCAAGCAAAGCTCCTCCTGTGGTCTGGTTGATCAGCTCGATGCGAAAGGTCTCCTTCAGCTCGGGGATCTGGTCATTGATGATGTAGATGGGTACAGCCTTACTGGATTCCCCTTCTAGCAGGACCACATCAGTGGAAGCTACACTGTAGTCTTCACCTGTAGGAATACACACATGGACATAAGTAAACAGCTGAGACATAGCATAGCAAAGCAAAGCAAAGTGTAGAGACAGAACAGCATCAGCTCCATACTCTGTCCAACACTTACTGACTGTAGCAGTCATGGGCACTGCTCTGAACTTGACAGATACATCAGCGAATATCCCTCCTGTGCGTGTTACATTAATGATGGGCCCAACATAGTGCTCAGCCACAGTGACAGCGGGGGCTGACAGCTGCAGGGTTCCAAAAGCATCGTCGCTGGCCTCCACTATGACCTGGGCCACAATCTCAGTCCGTGAACCCAGACGAGGGGATCTGGCAACTGAGAAGAACAGTAAGAGGATACAATGAATATAGTGTGGTATAGGTGAATCATTTCAATAGCTTGCTGTGGTTTACATCTTTGCATAGTGCAAATGAACTGCCTACAAGGTCCTGCCATAATTACTTTTATACGTCGATTAATGAGATGACTAATTAAGCTAAATCATTTGTTAATTAAGGATCCATGCACAAAATAGTCAGGGGAATGTTGTACCAAATTAATATTTTATTAAAGAAAAAAAAAAGAGTTTTTTTTATTATGAAACTTTTTTGACTGGTTAATTCACTTGTTTAATTGAATACTTTACATAACACATGGGTTATATTATTATGAACTATGTATCTTAAAGCATTAAGGAGAAGCATATAATTTTTTATCATGAATTGTTCTTGAGTTATTGTATTCACCACAATATGTCTATACACAGACACACAAACAGATGCCACCATGATAATACGATGTCAAGAAAATATTAACTTGGCTTTGTCTTTCTGAATCATTTTGAAGTAATTGTGGAAACTTGTACACTAATAAACAAGTAACATATCATTATGACTGAATGATTACATCAGCTGAAATGTGAAACATTCAGTGTCAGTATCTGTGTCTTACTGAGCCTCTCCTGCTCTCCTTCGATGAGATGAACACTGATCAGCTCCACAAACACAGACTCGTCTCTCTCTGGGTCTTCGTCATCCAGCACTTGGAGGGTGATGTTCACTTCACTCTGATTGGCCAAGAACACAACAGACTCCAGGAGAGGAACAAAGTCCTCCCCCTCGGTGGCCCGGCCCACCCCAGGGGTCCTGTATGGTGCTGGATCGTCCTCATTCAGTGTCCCATATGTCACACGCACCTAAGCCAATGAGAGCAAAGTAATATGCTATTGGCAAATTCCGCACAAATGGGATCAGTTGTTGCGTCAATTATTTACCTCCAAGTTATTTCCTAAAGTCTTAATTTGTGGCCATGAGATATAACTCATTCTTTCAATTTAATTATCTTACTTCCACATTTTAGTTAATTCATGGCCACAAGATAAGAGTGTGGTACTCTTCCTTTCTCCCAAGAGCAGACTGCAACTGCCTGGGCCTGCTTCCCAGAAAGAAAGCACGTCTGTGCCTGATAATCCTCATTTATACAGTAAATGTTGTCTGGTGCGCAGCTGCAGTCTGCTCCCAGGAGAAAGGAAGAGCACTGGACACTTACCTCGTGGTCATGAAAGAACTAAACTGTGGGAGCTAGTTAATTAAACTAAGGGAGCAAGTTATACTTTATCTCATGGCCACGAATTAGTAAATTGTGGCCTAAAATTATTTTTTTCCCCTTCTTATTGCACTTCTCATGCTCCATATAGACCTTGCAACATATGGACGTACCTTTCCCATTAGGCCTCTTTGTCGAAGGATGGTGAGGGTGACAGTGGAGTCACCTTCAGGAAGACGGACAGGTTTGGTGACATCAGCGAACACAAAAACACCATAAGGGTCGTCGCTGGCAAACACTGTCAGAGTAGCAGTGGTGTGGACACCCAGCTGGCCATGGGAGACATTCACCAAGGACACAGTGAAGCTCTCGTCCAGCTCAGGCACCTCATCCTGTGCTATGCTGATGATGATGTCCCCCGAAGTCTGACCTACGCTGAAGGTGATGTTCCCAGACCTGCTAAGGAGATCGTCCTCTGAACTTGGTTCAGCCTCCCAATAAACAGTCACATTGGAGAGGTCACCAAAGGCCCGATCCACCTGGACAAGGACAAAGGGAAGGACAGAAGAATGACAAAAAGAGACTGCATGATAATGACAATTATATCTTCTGGTGTATCATACCAAATATTTGACATGGCTGCTGACCATTGTCAAGATCGGGTCTTGTATATTTTGCATTTTAGAGATGTACACTGTGTATCTAACTGACCTGCAGGACCACAGAGCTGCGTCTGTCCTCAGGTTCTGTCCCGTTGACAACCAGGGAGTCAGGACTGAACTGAAACACTCCGTGGGCATCATCAGAGGCGGCAATGGTCACCGTAATGTGGGAACCAACTCCCAGGCTTGCTACACACAAATAATTACCAGATTTAATTTGACATTACCTTACAGATATATGTTAGATAGATTTTGGGTGGGAGGTAAAAAAAAACAAAAAAAACAAATACAAACACAAACACAATTTGGTAGGGTAGTAGGGAATGGAAATGTGACTGTTATGTACACACTGGCATGCAAGCCACCAGCATTGTAATAATAAATCAAGCAAGCGATGTTCATATAAATTAGCTAATCAGTGACATTCTGGTCAAGTGTGTCAGATTGGGCTGGCAGCTTCATAGTATTTAGAGGTTACTTCAATATGGTTCACGGCAGCCCAGACCCAATATAAATAGCCAGGGTCTGTGATACTCCATGTCAACCACTTACCACTACTGCCCCCGCCTCAAAAGAAAAGCTATTTGCTTTTCCCACATCTCTCTCTCCGGGCACCACTCACAGGCCCCATTGCAATGTAAATAGCATGCACAGGCAAACACACACCCACAAATGCACACATATGCACACACATACTCACAGACAAGGGACTTAAAGGCAACTAATAACCTAGCTGACAAATACTAAATCAGCTGATATGAAAGGACTGCAGTGAGCTGTTGGCTGTCAAACGTAGTGTACTATATTTGGTCCCGTTCATATCTGAACTAGGGTTAGAAATACATTTTTTTAATATATTAGGCTGATATTGAATTTTATTATAAACTTGATATCATCTCTATCTTGATATAATCACCAGCTCTTATTTCATGGTGGAGCCTTCCTCACCACAGATAGTGTATATGGTTGATTTATTTATTTATTTTTTTAAATTTCATATGGGTGATCACAGAGAAATCATTCCAATGTGATCTGGGAGTTTTACAGACCAGCTTTAGGATTGACAGTCTTCAGAAGCTGCAGTAAAACCTGACTTAAGGAGCTGCTAACCCACCCAAAAATGTTATCAATATGCCTTTCAGTGGAAAGTTTTTATGTCAAACAGCTTCAATGGTCAAAATGCCGTTTCCATGAAAAATAAATTTGGGCAAAAAAAAGAATCCTCTGGGTTTTGGTAGCACAAAAATCAGTCAGATTCAAACATACTGATTATCAATACAAAATATCAATTCTCAGCAACTAAACTCATTTCAGTCGAACCCTATTGTCACTTCAAGAATTTGAGATATGAATTTAGCCCAGTGTGAAAGTAAGGGAAAGAGGAATGATATGGGTGTGAGAGGTGAAGGAACAGCAAAAAAGAGGAGACTAGAGGAGTGAGGGAGGGGAGACTTACCACGGTGGTGATAGGATGGAAGTAGGAAGTCAAAGTCACTCTCCCCACTACCACTTCCTTCACTATGCAGGAACTGACCCACTGGTGGATCACACACCAGGATCACACAAGGATCACACCAGGTCAGAGGTCAGAGACACAACAAAAGGAGGGCAGGTAGGCAGGTACAGGAAGCACACAGGAGCACAGCACACAAATTCACGCCAACACACAAAAACAGTAGGGAAGAATATAGGACTTGATCAGAGGATAGGTACTGAAAGGTTTCTAATGAAAATTTATTCAATTAGAAATACCTGAGGAAAGTATTGCTAAGGCTCAAAATCTATCAAGCAATTGATGCCAGCTATTAATGGGGAAAGACAAATGCATTCTTACCTCCTCCATCAGGATTGTAGAGCTCTACTCTGAAAATCTTGTCCAACTCAGGGACGAGGTTATCTATAATGGTCACAGTGATGAACTTAAACCTCTCGCCTTCCTGAAAATCCAGCAAGCCTTCTGAGTCCTGGCAGTGGAATACAGAGGAAGTGGAAATTAAAGCTGTCAGAAAGTTGGAAGTTGCCACTAAAACTTAATGATCATTCACTGAATATGCCAAATAGTTTGACTGTAGGAGGCCAGCAATACTTTTGCATAGGCGAGCATATGCCCATCAGCAAGAGGGACAATTTTGTTATGACTAGGGTCTTAAATTAAAGTAGTTTATTATGTCTTGGGAGGGATGCATAGCCACATTGTGCAGCGCATTCTTCCCTAATATTACAGTGGCATATTGAACTATATGGCGAAAAAAACTTTGATGGAAAATGACCTCGTAGTCCTCAGGGCTGGAGGCTGTGAAGGGGGTCGTCCTGTATCCTACCATGACCCTTCCCAACAGGCCTTGGGCTCTGGCCACCAGCAGACGGACGTCCCCGTCCTCCTCGTTAATGGTGATGTGGGCAGGTTCTGAGGCTGGAGAGATCAGGCCCTCCCCTGGAGGGCTCGGCTGGAACTGGAGCAGGCCTTGGAATGTGTGTGTGGGGGCGGTGGGGGGTTGTAATGATGCGTAGGAAAGGAAAGGAAAGGAAAGGAGACAAGAGGAGAAGATAGAAAAGGGCAGTGGAGATAAGGAAAAGGAGAAAGGTATGATTGGTGCAAGAGGGCAAGGAGTGGGACAAGGAGTGACTGAGTAAGCTGTTTGTTAAAACACTTGTATGCTATGTGCCTCTGTGTGTACGTATGTGAGTGCCACTACCATAGGGGTGGTCGCTTGCTGTGACGGTGACAGTGTTGATGGAGTTATCAGGGTCAATGCTTGCCCCGCTGGAGGGGGTGGAGCCTGGCTTCCCATCTCCTGACTGTGCTGACACAAGCATGACTTGGAAGGACTCTGCCAGCTCTGGGAGGTTATCGTCCAACACCAGGAGGTTCAGCGCCTGACAGACCAAGGCACACACAGAGAGGATAAGGGAACTGACTTTGTTATTGTATGCTAGGCTATACTTTAAAATGACCTCATCATTTTCAATGTGGGGTTTTGTCTTCGTTGTGCTGTACAGGCTTAGGATAAGCCTAACAGTCAGCTGACACCTGTTGACCCATCAGCAAATTCATAACCAACCTGCCACTAGGTGGGGCTGGATATCAAGAAACAGTGTGGGAGACGGTGTAAAAAGCAGCTGTCAGTTTGAAATATATACAAAGATGCAAGAAAACAGTGGACAGGGGTTAATCCATAAACGTTATTATCTGTGAAAGTGAATTCTCTACAGGTGACCCTCTTTCTCTGGACTGTTTTGTTACTTCTTTGAAACTATACCTGTCTTTTACCTCAATCTCTCTCTCTCTCTCCCTCCCTCTCTCTCTGTCTCTCCATTCCTCATTATCTCTTGCACACACACATACACACATGCACACACCTCAATGCGCTGTCCAGGCATGAAAAGTACAGCTCCAGTGGCATTAGCAAAATCTTGGTGGGCTGTGATCTCTCTGTCCGAGCTGTCCAGCTGGGTAACCGTGTAGTTGACATAAACATGGTCCAGAGCTCCTCGTGTTCGCTCGATCACACATGAAATAGTGGAGCCCTCCTCGGTGGTCTAGAAGGAGAGATTACAGAGAACAAAGACTGATGAACGATAAACAAAAGTTGAAATGAAAAACGACCATTACTTCTGAACTAGCCATGGGTGCTAGTGCGCAGGCATCCAAAACCCTTTAGTTTATGTTATGCTTGCATGAGCTATAGTCTTTCCCATTACCTTAATGGTGTGCTCTTATTCCTGCACAGTCATAGTGTGATTTGGGGACAGACTACTTGACAGCCCACATGCCACTACGTCTTTTTGTCCCCAAAGGGAATAGGACATAGATCCCTACTTCTGCTGGAATGTCATCCACGGCCCTGCCACCTGTTGCGCTGATGGAAACGAGGAACTAGATCTCTCAGTCCCACTACCGGAACTCCTGATCCACTTCTATAGGAATGCCCTGGCTAGCGGACCTGCCACTGCATGGCCTGACCAGCTGTCGCTCTACCTGAGAGGGGCACCATATGAGAGGCCACGTGTCCAATCCAACTAAAGAGGGAGAGCGTGCTCTCCCTGCAGCCAGGCGTGAAGACTGATGAAATATGCAGGAGGACATGGACTCACAAACTGAAGGGTTTACGTTACACGGCTTTCTAGGTAACAGTATGCATAGGTTTTCTCTGTAGAGACAAATGAGTGTGAAATGCAGTGACACCACTGACAGATACTATTGTAATAGTGATCATGCAGAAGCCTTCAGATCTTATTCAGATGATCCTGAATAAGGATCATCCTGGCCGACAGTCTGGCATTGTGCTTTTGATAGTTGTACATCAAAACAAGTTGCTTGTGTCCATCATCCTCAGTAAATGTTTATACAGATGAGATGCCAGTAGATGCCCCATGAGTAATAGCTGGCAGTTTTATATGGTAATCCTAAATGCCACACATGAAATGCAGATGACTTACATTAGGTATGCAGGCATCGGTGAATCCAAAAAAGCCATTGGCATTGTCGCTCTTCATGACACGCAGTGTGGCAGTGGGTTTGGGGAAGGGGAGGCGTGCTCCGCCGTGAACTGCTATCAACTGTAGATAGAAAACCTCCTCTCCTTCCTCCTCCTTGTCGTCCCTCACCTCCACCACAAAGGACTTCTGCTTCTCGTCCTGACGGTACTTAAGGTACCCTGAAATGTTACGCAGGTCTATTTTGGCGGGCTGGCTGTGAAGCTCATGGATGTGGCTGCGGTTCAGCTTAGTTCCGTACAGGCGAACGTCCTGGAGAAGACCTGTGTAGCGCTGCTCACCCTCAGGGTCTGACCCAATAAACAGTGGAACAGGTCCTGCAGCAGGAACAGGAGAGAAACAACGCAAAATATTTTAGAGCTGCAGAAAATGGGCAAATATCATCTAGGAAATGCTAAAGTACAACAGAAAAAAACATAATTGTTGTTACCACAAGTACACTGTACAGAGCGGCCTGGCTGACAATATAAAGGAGACATTTAGAGGCTTAGTATTTTGATGAGCCACAAGCTGCCAAAACTGCTTCAGTTGGCCAGTGTGTAAAATTCTACCCCCCACCCACCCACACACACACACACACAAACACACACACACACACACACACACACACACACACACACAGTTTTAATACTGTTAATTCACTGTGGATGTGACGAATTTCGAGAAACCTTTTGCTGCTTGAAAACTGTTGTATTTTTTTAAAGGGCACCAATAAGAAAATAAAAATTATTTTTGTGATTCTAAAAGTGTTAATTTTTGCTTTTTACAGGACCACATTTGCTGAAGAACGTTTCACAAAGTACCTCATTGTGTGTTTTTCATATTATATCAACTCATCCTCACAGTTAATAAAGTCACCAAAAACATTAAACTGAATTTAATACAATGTTAGTTGTTATTTCTGTTATAAATACTGGGATGTATGTCATATATTATGTTTACTCTGGGATAAATAGCTAAGTCAAAGCCCCTCACAGGTTCTACTTGCCCCTATAAAAATGTTTATATCCACAGCCATTGCCCATAGAATAAGCACTGAGCAAAGCCAATCTAACCAATAAAAAACAGCTTATTCTTATTCTTATTTTTATTCTTCTTATTAATGTTGTGCATAATTGGCGACCATGATATGTTTTGGGGCCACAAACACAGTCTTGCTTAGGGCCACTGAAAACCTACAATAGGTCCTGCTCTGTCTATGCTCAAAGCTCTTGTGCCTAAGACAGAGCAGTTTCTTCCACTCACATAAAATGGGACAAATGGAAGAAATTTGCCACAATGAGCAAGTACAAAGCATTCCATCTGGCTTGAGTTAACCATAGCAGACAATAATGCCTGACATGATAGATGGTTATATGTATATCCTCTGTGACTCAAGTTAGTCTAAGAGCCATCAGGACATCTCCCTCTCCCCCATGCGGGAGTCTTTGGTTCGCTACAGGCTGCCACTATTGTCTTCACTTATTAGAAAGAATAGGAAGAAAAAAAGATGCCGACTGATTCCTTTCAGCAGTAACAATATCCAGCAGTGCCAAGGCTAAGTGGTCACTCAAGCATTGCAGAGTGTCAGTAGGGGTGAACAATAGGCAAGCGACTGGGTGGTGTGTGTGCGCATTTGTGTGTGTATGCTCACGCACATTCATGTATGTGTAGGATGTGTAAGTCGGTTATCCCTCCAAATGTAGACAATGACAGTGAGGAGAAAAGCATGAACAAACCAACTTCCTGCGCAAAACACAAACACGCTACAACCAAAACACACAAGTACATTCACAAACTCACACACAGCTCACGGGTGACATCATCATAATGAAGACATGAGGACATGACTATGACAGCTTAAATGACATTTGTGGCTCTCTAACACAGACTCCACTGCTGAGACAGCACTCAATGAATATATGAATCAAAAAATCTGGAAAAAACTGTATGATTTGTACTGTAAGAAAGGGAGAGATTTGCCAGGGTTTTATGTTTTGGCATTGCAAATTCTTAAAAAGCCTGACTTAACCCTCCTGTTATGTTCAAATTTGACTAACATCCCTTATGTTTGGGGTCAATTTGACCCCAGCAGTTTAAACCTCAACAAAATTATTATGATTAAAATTGTTACCAAAGTTTATGTGTCAGGTACTTTATGTTTCTTTGTTGACTACCTAAATAGTCCTTAAAATAAAACATAACTCCCCCCCACCCCCACTTATACATCCAGTTTTCCTATTACGCGACTATGGAAAAATATGCAAATCACCATAAAATTTCACTGATTGACCTAAAATTGGAAAGAAATATCTTTTTGGTGTTTTAATGGCTATATATTATTTCTAAGAACAGATTTTTGTTATTTATAACATTTGGAAAGAAAATCTGTTTCTATTATCAAGGATAGTAACATGTCTTATGTTCGGGGTCAATTTGACCCCAGGAAAAAGAAACACAACTTCTGAGTGAGTAACCCAATGTAGGCCTGCAAATGGGTCACATCCAAGTCTTTCCAGCTGTCCCCACACACACCTCCCCTCTAAGTTTGTCATCACAAGTATATTCTTTCCGACTGATGGTGTTACAAAGGGCTCAAATGCTGATTTTATGTCTTGGACATGGCTGACAGCGTATCTGCTGGGGCCTGGAACCATTTTGATGACATTAGCAACACTAAGTCGACCCTGTTGTTCATGTGGGGAGAGGGACCATGATACCTCTCCATTTTTGGAAGGTAACCTGTCTGCTGGTGGTTGAGAGACAACAGGAGGGTCAGAACTGAGGGTTTCATTCTCATCAGAGGATGCCTCATAATCAGGGTCCTCCTCAACATGATCCTCTGTCTCAGACACATTCTCCTCTATGTCACTTTCACTGTCAAAGAGCTGTGACAAAACCTCACTGGCAGAAAACCTTTGCTTCGCGTTCATATTCAACAGAGAGACATGTAACTGTGGCGAAATGTATATGTATATGTATGGTGGCGGGTATGCGCCATGGCATAGTATTTGTATGGTATTGTATTGGTTGGTGTTTCCCTCTGTAATGTTGTTTGTGTAATCCTCGTGACTGTACGGAAGTGAAAACAATTATCCTGAAAAAGGACAATAAAATCTATCTATCTATAAAGTGAGAGTACACAGAGCAACAAGAGAAATAATTTAGAAGGCTGTTGTGCAAGCTTCTTTATGTTTGCTCCTCCCCCATGTGGTGGGAACTATCAATGTCCTCGTGGGAACCATATTTCCCCACCCTCACAGCACGGGAAATATCGAAGTTGTCGTAGGTATTATGTTTTCCCCTCCCCGATATCTCCCCCTATATCCCCCCATATGAGTGGTTCCCGTACTACTTCAGGTATGGTTATGTTAGGTTAGGGCCCTAAAGCAGAGGGAAGTTTTTTGAAGATTATCAAATTGTATGTTATAGTGACCTCATTTTCATCCAAAACACTGATAAAACAACTTACCATCAGCGATGCCTTCTCCTTTGATGCTCTTTAGTCCTCCAGGAATGGGATTCCCATCCAAGAAGAACTCTATAATCCCATCATCCACTGTAATGATGACATGCAGCCACACATTATCCTTCACAAACTTCTCAGCAGTGGCCCGGGCCACCTGGGTGTTGTTTGACCCTATGGCTGTATAAAACAGCATCACACTGACATGGGACTCATTGGTGTGGACCTTCACTCCATAATACAAGGTCCCATTTCTGGTTCCTTTGGAGACTATAAAGCCATCGGTGTCTTGCCTGGGCACCAGCCAAGCAGAGAAAGTAAAATTGCCCAAGGCAGCAGGACCATCCTCAGGGGAGATGGTCCCATAAGCTCCAGGGTGGCCAGAGAAGAACCATGCGTCTGTGCCGGAGTGGTGTCTCCTGGCATGGGGCCTGAGCTCCACCTCCCTTGGGAAGGAGGCTGAGAGGAGAAGGTCATCCATCTTAGGAAGGCCCTCTGGGAAACGACCCGAAACAATCTCCCAGGCGACCTGCACGTCACCAAAAGTGCCCTGCTGTCGGAGGATTTTGAAGGATGTGACGTTAGACATATCGTCCTCTGAAGCTACGTCTTCAGCCACTTCCTGATCCAGGTTGTTTTCAGCGATGGCAAAGACGCCAAATGGATCATCGTTGAAAGGAATGAGGACAGAAGCATTCAGGAACGTTTCCGCCAGTCGTCCACCTTCTCCTGGATAACCACCTGTAAGATAGTATAGGCAAATGTTGAAGGTTTATCTAGAAAATTAGGAATGATGTGCCCTTCCTACTGCTAAATTTTGAAGGGTCTTCTTTAAATACATTTGAAGGAGTCCTTATTTCAAAGGCTTTACTCTAATTAACCCCCAAGCCATATGAAAATGACTTGCCAATTGTCTCAAGTGATGACATTTTTTTTAATAACATGAAATTAGTTCCCTTTTGTTGGGAACTCACCTGAGATATTAACCAGCCTAAGGACGAAGAATTCATTGAACTCTGGTAGTTTATCAGAGATGGCCTCCAGGACAATAGGCTTGGCCTCCTGCCCTGTGGTGAAGGTGATGGAGCCGGAGGTGTTGGTGAACTCCTGGCTCTCCTCCAGGGGAGACACTGAGTCATTGGCAAAGAGCTGCCAGAACACTGTCACATCACCAAAATGGCCCCTTGCCCGCAGGACACTAGGACAGAGGAGACAGGAATCATATTTTTAAGGAGTCAATGAGCAGATGAGCTGCAGAGGAGACTGTGTGTTAAGTGTGAGAAGCATCATCTACCCATAAGGACTGCACACTGGTTTGTTAAGGATGGAAACACTGTAACTCTGAAATCAACTTTTCTGCCTTGTTTTTAGCTTGATGACGATAAAACTGCGTTTACCTAACTGGTTTCAAAAAGAATTTTCTCAACCCCCAGAGCAGCCTGTAATCATTTCATAAATGTTAAACTGCAATGGCAGATGGTGAGGATGAATTCAAAGCCATAATACAAAATGCTAAAACAATTTCTAAATGGAAATATCCTGCTCAAAACACAGCTAAATTAAAGAGCAGTTCCTACGTGAAGTTGTTGGTCTTGCCCTCTTCCACAGGTTTCTCTGTGGGGTCCAGGGAGAAAATCCCGTTGGCGTCATCATTAGCCTCAATCACTACAGTAGCTGTGTCGGCTCCATACACAACAGCATCACCTGTATACAAACACACACACACACACACACACACGCATCATATCATACATTTGCGGGTGTATTTGTAGTCTGCACTCTCAATGAAGAGTCAGATAAGATGTTCTTTTTATTTAGTAACCATCTAATTTGTGATGATAAGTATATAGAGTGTGGCAAATGGAAAATGTAACTCTCATCATTACTACAGCAGTGACATCAATAAGAAAACCAGGACCACATAGCTGTAAATTTACATTCAAAACACTCAGCCCCCCTTGAGCCAGTGGCATGCGAAGAAGCAACATTTTCATCTGAACTCAAACATCTTTTCTGCTTGAGGAGAATCAGATGATAACAAAGAAAACATCTTTAAGATCACACTAATATAAAATTGGACCAAATATGATATTCAAGTGCAGTTCATCTAGATAGATAAGTAGAGTGAGAGAGAAATAGACAAGTAGGAAGAATGAGAGAGAGAGAAAAAGAGAGAGAGTGAGAGAGAGAGAGAGAGAGAGAGAGAGAGAGAGAGAGAGAGAGAGAGAGAGAGAGAGAGAGAGAGAGAGAGAGAGAGAGAGAGAAGGAGGGACGGTTTGTGTTGGACACATTGTTATTGTTATGCTAAATATCAAGCAATAGAGGGAAGGCTATTCTTATTAACATAGCACGCCATAACTATGGCAACCAAGTCCGGGAGGACAGAGCTCCATATTAATGAAAAAAAAACAAACATCCAAATATCAGACTTCTCTCTGTATAGGAACTAAGGTGAAGGTCCAGGCCTCAAACAACCACAATCTATGAACAACAATGTTTCCTAAAGATAGTAAAGAATATTTTGCTGCAAAGCCACTGCATCAGCCTTGCAGAAGCTCCTGAGTCAAGTTGTCCAAATATGCGTACACTGTAATAACCATGGAGTTTGATTGACTTCTAACATAAGGTTTATTGACTTCTAACATAGGCTCTGTATAAAGGCCAATCCCCTGGCTTAAACCAGAGGCTACCCCTTACTCTGCTCTACTCCGTGTCAATCAGTAAACAGAGAGAGGCCAGTGGAGTGGTCCGTCTTTGTGTCTCAGAAAAGTCGGGAGTCTGGTAATTAAGGTCCTGTTGGGGCCCACCGGTCTTTCATTTCCATCCCTGACACACAATACTGGGATTAAGAGAGCGTTCAATGTCACCACAGTCAATGCTAAATAACCCAGCTACTCTCCTATATACAGATGCAACCAGGAAGCAAAGGAGGGTGGATAAACAGGGGATGGGTGGGGGTGATCAAGTCAGACGTTTGATGAGGTGTTGCTTGGTTCCTCCATTGTAAACTTTATCATGAATTATTAGCATTTTGAAGCTGCATTACCTGAAATTGAGAAAATGTGTACCTTCAAGAGGCAATAGACAAAAACCAGGGAATAAGCATTTATTACTCAATCAGTCCAACAGTAAGAAACAGGTAGATTCAGTCATTTTGATTATTGCCACTTTAAAAAGCAGTTTGTGATTTTTAATCCTCTGACATTGTTTCTATTCTTGAATCTAGAAGAATCACCAAAAACACAGCAGTAGTATCCAGTTGCTTAAAAGGAAACCCCTACCCACCTGTGGCGTTGTAGAGAACAATGTAGAAGGGCTCATCGGTCTCTGGTATGTCATCGTCCTCCACAGCCACTGAGATGTTCTTCATCCATTCACCCACATCATACACAAGCAACGTGTCATTACTCAGCATGGTGAAGTCACCCGGCAACGCGTCACCGTACTCTACACGGTACATCACCGTGGCAACAAAGTCTGCCCGGCCTGCCCTCAGAACAGTGAAGGTGGCCACGCCCCCTTCCTGAAGCCGCATGACCACCGGTTCTGAGGGAAAGGTGAGAGAGGAAGGAAGAGGAGGAAATATGAAGATGGAGAGAGTGGGAGAAAGAGAAAGTCAGGGTGGGGGAAATGGTCTCAGCCATAATATATAATCTCTCATGGTCTTTCAAAGGATCATTGATTGATGTGAAACGTGACAGGAGAAAAACCTTTACCAGCAAAGTAAATGGGATCATCGTTCTTGTTAATCTGTAAACTGGCATTCAGTACGTTTCCCAGTCTAGCTCCACCTGTGGCATTTATCAGTGTGATGGTGAAATTTTCCATATCCTCGGGGATCTTTTTCAAAGAAAAGACAAGAACACACAAACGTATTTTAACCAAAGAAGCCCAAGACACACTCATGTATATGTGCTAACTGTGATTTGAGCTCAGTTTGATTTTAAGAACCAAGTGAAATTGGTTGAAGGTCAGAAAGTTAGTCTAGTTAGGTGTTTGCTTTACCTCATCAGGTACAGAGAAGAGAGTGAGGTTTTTCAGGTACTCTCCTTCTTCAAAGGTGATGTTTCCTTGGATGGGGCTGACGTCCCCAGACTGGGAGGGTTCTAGGACCCAGGACACTGACACCTGTCCGAACCGACCCCTGTTCCTCACTACAGGGTACACCGCTGCATAGAGATAGAGTTAACAAAGAGTGTCTATTTATAGGATGAATCACTCAAGATTAAAAATCATTTTGCAAATCCGGGTATAAACTTGAACATACAGCATGCACACTACAATGCTGTCTTAGGTAGAAAAGCAAAACAACATGATCTCATTAAATTTATAAAATGAGCACAAAGTCTGAAACAGAGACTACCTGTGGTGAGCACACATTATGTGAAGACTACATTACTCCACCATGCTTTGGATTATTCTATGTAACAATAGCCCAAAATTGGAATGCCATTTCTAACTTGACTACTGACTGCAACTAAGTCAGCTTACTTAAGGTTAGCGTTACAGTTTTTAAATCAATTTGGTTAAAGTTAAGCTTTGGTCATGGTTAGACCTGTAGCTAAAAACTAAAACTTCATTCACAGCAGAAATGTGCTTTTGCGCGTTGTAATCTAACATGGGTCATCAGTGTCAGATTATTAGATAAGATTTCTAATCATGTCTCCTTCATGCAATGCTTTCCTGATGGTGAAATGTATTTTTCTCTGTTTTGGTACACAGAGCTCAAATTTGCATTTTAAGATATCATGCACATGAGACAGAATTTCCTATCAGATTGCCAGTCTTCAAATGTAGCCATGCATAATGCCATTTCAATAGCTAACAATCTGGCCATGAACCTTTTCTTTCTTTTCTTTCAAGTTTTATCTGTGGATGCTAACAATACTATAGTCCTTTCTTTATAGTCCCTTTCAAGCTTCAATGATATGGCACTTAACATGAAAGTGCACTTTTATTATCTAAAGGAGGGCTACTCCAGAGTACCTTGGTATGTCTCGCTCCCTTTGCTCTCATTGATGGCCTCCACCAGTCCAGATTGGATGAACTCAATGACCCCATAGGGGTCGTCGTTCTTTCGCACTGTGATGTTGACCTCCCTGTGGTTGCCTAGACGACTGGGCGGAGTGCTATGGCTGGTAAGTACCACAGAGAAGGTCTCGTCCAGCTGTGCACACACACATCCACACATGCATGCACATACACAGACAAAAATACACACAAAAATAAGGTACCAGACACTGAATTTGAAATAGATCTTCAAGTATCTTGAACTTTGCTACTGTCAGTACATCCTCATTATAAACTACTGGATAAAGTAGATATTACATGTTATCTTGACTATGTCCTTTTAAATCAAATG
Organism: Myripristis murdjan; assembly: GCF_902150065.1. Lineage (NCBI taxonomy): Eukaryota > Metazoa > Chordata > Actinopteri > Holocentriformes > Holocentridae > Myripristis > Myripristis murdjan. The sequence continues at coordinate 14,043,845 of NC_043988.1, read as the reverse complement.
GAACACTACAAAAAATAACCATTTTAACAAGCTGTTCAATATATTCTAATATTTTTTCAATGCAAACCAAACCAAGCATTCTGCCTTATTTTAACATATTAATGTTGAGAAAATTCTTGAGACAAGTGCGACCTGCTTGGCAGGTAAATATAATTATCCCAACCCACTGCCTTTTTCTCCAAAAATAATTTTGGAGAGAGAGTGTCACTAAATGACTAAATGATTTACTATGATGAAAGAAAGAAAATGTATATTCTAAAATGTGGGCAAAGACAATGATGATATTCTCACCTCTGGCACCCCGTCAGGCTGTGCCACCAGTGCCACCACCACCTCCCTCTCTCGTGGTTTAAACTCCAGGATGCCCGTAGCACCATAGAACTCGGTGTTTCCAGAGGGCATGACAGTGTAGCGTATGAGCTGCTTCAACAGCTGACCCTGAGCCCTGACCACTCGCAGCTCCACAGCCTCACCCTCCTTTACATTTGCAAGAGAGGTTTAGAGATGTTATATGAGCAGGAGAATAGACGTCAGAAACAATAACCATATCAAGGAGTTGATATAACTATCCCTTCACATCATGCACAGCCAGAGGAGGACTCAAATGAATGCTACAATAGACACGTTAGCTTAAGTCATATTGCAAGTCCCATGTTTGACTTACATTGATGACCCATGGACCTCTAGCAAACGGGGAGAACTCAAAGACACCCCCGGGGTCATCGTTCTCCATGATGACGATCTCTCGGCTGGTGAAGCCAACTTTCAGGATCTGGTTCTCGACGTTACTCCTGGGACACACATGCACACATATACAGTGTTAGATCATTACAGTTAATAATTACTGTTCACCCACTACATAGACATTATGTACTTTGATAGCAATAACAATGAAATATATGGGTTTCCATTTGTGCCCGAATTATGCTGTTGGTATATGCTGTATATTCTGTTGTTACATTTTTGCTATATTTTTGTCTTTGTGCATTGTTGTTTCCAGTTGTCTAGTGTCATTTTGGTTTTTGTGTATGTCTTTAGGTGTTTAAACAACAGATAAGAGCAATGAAGAAACCCTAACAAAAGCTAATAAACTGTTAACCACCTGAGATGACAACAGACAAAAGCATTTATACAGGAGACATAGACCACCAAAAACAGCTGAATGGACAAATGCAACGGTAGACACAGGCAACAGTGTAACGCAGTGTCCAAAGACCAAGATACATAAACAGCACCATATACAGCAACACAATGCCACATGTATCAGCATAATCTTGGCACAAATAGAGCCCCATAAAGTAGATGGATTTCATTGTAAAAAAAATTGCAATTATTTTTGAAGCATAAGATGGGACTCCTTTTGGAGTAAGTGAAGATGGCAAGATCGATGTTGCCTACATGGTGCATTAGAAGTTTGCATATGGAGGCTTCTTGTGCCAAAGGTGTTGAGCTTCTGCCAACTTGGGGCAATATAAGATGACAGAATGTCTTAAGCTTAACCTTTCAGTTGATTAATGCATTCCAAAGACTGATGTTCATTCATTATGGCTCCCATATGCTAAGGGCATGCTGTTTAGACCACTCTTATTAACTATGTCAATCAACGCCGCGCCAGCATCTCTATTGCGCTGCAGGGGTATGTGTGTGTATGCGTGTGTGTGTGTGTGTATGTGTGTGTTGAGAAAACCAGAGCCAAACAAGCACCACATAACGGGTAAATTAGAGACAAAAGGAGGACAGAATGAAGCACTCCAAACAAACAGTCACAGCCAAGGCACTGCATGCATACAAACACTGACATCTTTACAAGAGTACACAATCAAGCCTAGTTAAATTGGGGCGAAACACATAAAGAAGATTACCCATTTACTCCCCACTACCACACTCCTTTAGGTTCCCTATTTTACACCACCACAGAAACCCCCAGCCAACCCCAAGCCCCCTCATCCCCACATCAAGCAAAGGCCCCAGAAATCCTGAAGTGGGCCCTTCTCTAAAAAACAAAGTCCTGATTCATGGCACACAAAGGGACCAGGTTCAGTCCACCCTCCACTTACCCAAAGTACACTATAAAGCGCTCAGTCTCCACCCTGCAGGAGAGGGATGGGAGGGAGAGAGAGCCGCCGTTCTCATCAGAACTTACCACTAGCACACACACACACACACACACACACACACACACACACACACACACATGCACACCCCTCCAAAATATAAGAAACACCAGAAGTGAGTGGAGGAGGGATGAGATACAGCAGCACCCACGCAGCACCTCCAGGCTCACTAGACTCTCTCATTACATAAGTTTGTTCTGAAATATTAACACTGCCTTTAAATGATATTTTAGGAGCTATTGTAGTCATGTATGCAAGTATAGTATCAAGTTTTATTTGTCTTCATGACAGATTAAAAACACTCCATACAGGCTGACCAGAGATGTTACAGCGTCCCCACTGTCCCTACCTGTCCAGAGTGAGCAGCAGGGTTTCATTAACTTCTGGGATATCATCGGGCATGACGGTGAAGTTGATGGAGGCGGCACTCTGTCCAGAGATGAAAACCACAGAGCCACTAAAAGGCCCCAGGTCGTCAGGGGTTACATCGTCACGGTTAGCTCCAATTGGCTGAAGACTCCAGAACACCTCAGCCTGACCATCTGTCCCATCACGCCGCAGGGGGAGGGACACCTGCATCAAACATAATAAAAATGAACCAGCTATACCTACACACAGATAAATTTAAGTTGTGAACACAGATTACAGAGATTTTTCTGACTGGGAAGTGTTTTTAACTGCCAACAGTGAGAAAACTCTCTTTGCCTTCACAGTAATTGTTAATTGATCTATATAAACTGAAGAGATTCATTTAACAAAAGGGTTAGGGTTAGGGTTAGGGCTAAAAAAAATATATCTCCAACAAATAAAAAAGTGACCCCCCCTTTTATAAAATGACTAAAAGCATAATGTTAAAACAAATGATGGTGCTCGAACGTTCTTGACTGAAAAAGATTGTTTTAATTTTTTTTACTGACTTGCTCCTCTGTATTTTAGACGTAAAGTGGATGATCAACTTATGGTGACATTTTTATTCCCTATAATGGATATATACTATTCAAACTATACAATGCACTATACATTGCAGCATACTATGCACTATACATTTGTATCACTGCTGAAAACAGACATTACATCCTACCATGGTACTATTGCCGTCCTCTGGTTCATAAACCACCACAGTGGTGTTACTGGTGAAGCCGATTTCCCCGTTGGCAATGTCTGGGGTGACAGGCAGGGTCAGATTGAGGGATCCCCCAAACCTTGGGCTGATCGAGGGAATCGGGGGCGCAATGTCAACCAGCTCCAGTTTATCCAACTGGGAGAGAGAGAGAAAAAGCCCTCAGTCAATATCCAGCACATGCAGGAGAAATAACAAAAAAGAGATTTTTGGAAAATTATTATGTAATGTGTGTGCTCTGTGCACAAGGTGTTAGTAGTAGCTCTGAAACTGGATTACACATTTCTATTACTGGAGCACCATTTAAAATACTTGTAGAACTGTTTGAAAAAAGTCAGCAAAGCAGATCAACCTCACAAGTATCGATGGAAAACAAAATGCTGTGTGGAATGCCTTCAGTTCAGAAAACTGCTCTGCTTTCAGGTTGTTAAAAGTGTTTTATACTTCTTTCATTCGTCAAATTCAATTAGCATGACTGTGCCTCGTATGTCTAAGACGTATTAAAGAATTTAAATTTAAATGTGTGGCACAGTTATGGTCATACTGAATGTGCAGCCGGCCCTTTTGGTAGTTTTTTTGGTTTGTTTGCGAGAACTAGGTGATGTGTTTTGTTTGGACAGTTGGGTCTATTCCCATAGCAACAGACCAGACTTGAGCTCTCATGTCCAAACCATTCACACATACAAATGAGGCACTTAAACTTTGGATGGCATTGATTTCGCCAACGGCGTAAGCACAAATGCAAAAGAATGCATTCATACAGGTGCAGGCAAAATTCCCCTAAATGCCCTTACACTGAGAAAGGTTTTGCTCAAGGTATGACGAAAAACGGGGGCAAATAACATCTGATGCTTTTTCATCCCTGTTACCTGTATTAAGAAATGAGCTCCATTCTGCAGAAAAGCATCATTCCTGATTGGCAGAATGAGGTGGACCAGCTCCTGCCCATGAGAAAACACCACACTGATGGACCTGCTACCATTCAGGACCTGGTCACGGGCCAGCGCTGGATCTATTGGCCCTGCAGGAATGTAGAGGGCGGTGAGGGTCATAGACACTTCACCCAGTGTGCCACCTTCTCGCAGGAAGCTGAGGGACAGAAAACGGCCTTCAGGCTGGCTCTGGATGCTTTGATTTTCGACCAGGTGAAAGCGAAACATCCCGTAGATGTCATCACTGTCCTGAATGTAGAACACCATCTGGGGAAAGAGCGGAGGAAGACTTTAGGGGAAGGTTAGGAGTGGAAGAAATAAACTGGGAGGAGAATAGAGAAAGCAGCTTCGACAGTTTGATAAGAGGGAGAATGATTTAAACATCCTCTGTATTTTTCATGTCACTTGTTCGAGGAGTCTTGTTTCGAGCAACAGTGGGAAAAGAAAGAGGGAGGAGTAAAAATGGAGACTGAGGACCACAAGGTAAATGGTGTGATGCTGATCAATCTCTTTTTGGTTTTTCTTTTTGTTTTCATCAGTGTCTTTATTGTGTTGCTAAAATTGCATCCTCGTTGAAGAAGAAGGAATGGAGAGGAAAGAAACATAAAGTGGAGAGGAAGAAGAGAGTATATCAGACTCAGAGTAGTAAAACAGAGCCCTGAACTAATTTTAGCGAGGCATCCTCTTTAATTAACTCAGCTAAGTCTGCTAGAGTCATTTTCACAAGCATTTAAACTGAAGCGCATTCATTTGCCTGAGACCTACAGTGGACTAATGCACGGCCCGACATGTTCACAAGAGCTGATTTACAGTTGAGAGTGTGTGATAAATCATTTGTAACATTAATGACACTTAAAACTGATTAACTTGTCCAACCGTTAAAGTCATGTGTTAATCCTTAAAGGAATTTCTAACCAGCCAACTCTTCCTAAACACATGGCAAACAGATCCTGTAACCTCATAACCTGGGGTTGTGTGTTGCTGTGTGTTTGTACGTATGTGACCATGGCAGAGTCTGTGTGTGTCTAATCTAATGCCTTTAACATAAACAAGACTCAGATCTGCCCACTCCTTTCACACATAGCCAATAGCAGTGGCTTGGACAAAGATGGAAGCTATAAAAAACCTCTCAGCACTTCACCCGCACATTCTAAAAACCACACACACACACACACACACACACACACAGAGTATGCCTGCTGATTCTGCTTTGTTTTGATTCAGCCACATTAAGGGAACACCCAGGGAGCAAAGTGACAGACTAAAGGCTCTAGTTCGGCAAAACATGCCAAGTTTGCCACTGTACCTTACAGTAAGTCTCACCCGCATACACACAGACACAGACACACACAGACACACACAGACACACACACACACACACACACACACACACACACACACACACACACACACACAGACACAGACACAGACACACACACACACACACTCACACACAACCACATCCTCCAGATGGGTCCCCTCACAAGTGCAGCCTTTCCCTGCAGATTTCTCCAACAAAGTGTGGGTACCCTCTCTCTCTCTCTTTCTCTCTCTCTCTCTCTCTCTCTCTCTCTCTCTCTCTCTCTCTCTCTCCCTCTCCCGCCCTCTTCCTCTCGCCCAATCTCAGAATCTAAAAAAGAAAGCATGTAGAAAGTCTAAATCATTTCTTCTTACCTCCATAGGTTCGTCGACCTCGGCACTCCCTGTGACAGTATCCGGCAGCAGTTTGAGAATGAAGGCCTCTGCCTCTTCCGGAAAATCATCTGCCACAATGTATAACGGCAATATGGCCTTCTTCTCACCAGCACCAAATTTCAGCATCCCTGCCTCAGGACTCAAGTCGTCTGACACTGGGGATTCGTCACTGGAGTTTCGACTGATGGTCCAGTTGACAGACACATCACCATAGCTGCCTCCATTCCTTACAATGACGATACCATCAAATCTAGAGCAATGATGGAAGACAAGGACAGTTGAAGATATGATGACCTTATAAATGAGCTGTTCTTTGCCCTCAGCTTTTAAAAAAAGGAAAAATTACATTACAAATTAATATATTACATAAATAATAACAGGTTTCAGCAGAGCAATGACCAACTAGATGTACTTTATTGGCTGCTATGTCAGCTATTTTGGTAACTGCGGAGCAACTGAGTCATCTTCCTTGTTTTATCCGGGCTTTTAATTGCTAAGCGTGTATACTACTTTGGAGAAGACATTTTTAGATTGTCTGAATATGACTTGATTGTATCAAAACCATAATCAGTGCTCATGCACATTTTACATTCCAAAATTCCATAGTTTTCCAGACCGACATTTCCAGAAATCTTGGTGGATTTTTTTTTCAGACTGTGTTTTACATCTCAGACTACTGAGCTCTATGTTTATCAAGATGTAAATACTCCAGCTGCTGATGTCTTCATCACAAACAATGAGACATAAAAATGATGAGACAACGGGTGCTGACAATGCACAAGATCATCGTGCCTTTTCCCCCCTCATATAACCAGTGAGGGCTGCCTCGCCCGTGTTCGAGATATTAAATGATTTCATACACAGATTGCACTGTACTGCTCTGTTTGTTCCTTTACCAACCATTTTTTATATCTTATTTGGGTAACCCATTTCTCAGAAAACTTGCATTTCCCATCTTGTAGACGGAATGTGCCACCTTTGATTTTGCATGCTATAATATGGACAGTGGTTTAAATCGCTCTGCCCTGCCCACTCAGTTGAAAAAAAAAATAATAATAATTAGCAGTGTGCTCCAAATGTCAACAAAATCAAAATATGCTGCTTGTATGATTAATTTATTATTGTGAATTTTTAATTAAACTTTTTTAGAAAACTATTAAGCAAGCAATAGGCTAGAAACACAAATATTTATCCATACTCTCTGCTCTTTTTCTATACTTACCCACACCAGGAAATTATCTAAATCATATTCCACATTTTTTCATACTTTTTCAGACAGCATAATAGCCTTGAGGATTTCTTAAAACTGTCATATGCCTTATCACAGAAAAGAATGCCATGTCAGACTGAGGAAATCAAGGATCAAATATCCCCCTTGTCTTCATAACTCATTCCGAGGATTTTCATAGGCGCTCATAAGATTCTCACCTCTGTGTCAGATCTTCATTGATGCTGACAGGCTGAAAGAGTGTGCTAATGCTGATTGACAGGACACCGTGAGGCTTATCATTGGGCTCGATGGTGACCAAGACATCATTGGGTGGAGCCAGGACAGCGTCTCCTCTGACTGTCTCCTCCAGCAGGACCAGATGGAAGGACTCCGCGATCTCTGGCACATCGTCGTCACTGATGTTGAACTGCAGGATGACCTCATAGTGGAATGGCGGGAACGTGATTGTGCGGTTCGGCTGTAGGTCAATGAAGTCCACAGCTGGTGTAGCGCTGGCTGCTCCCTCACCGCTCACCACCATGTAATCGACAGAAACCTGTGTAAAGCAAAAAAAAAAAAAATTGTAGAAATTTTCATAACATTATATCAGTGAGCTCATTGCTTTTGCCCCAGAAAAATACAGATTTTAAAAAAGTCGTGTCCTGTGTTATTTAATCATCAGTTTAAAATCAAAAGCCCACGTATTTAAGTTCCTGGGAATCAACATAACAGAGAACCTGTCATGGACTTCACATATCTCTGCCCTGGTTAAAAAAGCCCAGAAATGGCTGTATTTCTTAAGGAAACTTAAGAAAGCAAAATTCCCACGCCAAGTTCTTGTCAGCTTCTACAAAGGAGCGATTGAAAGCATCCTGACTGGAAACATCACAAACTGGCATGGGATGTGCACGGCCCAGGACAGGAAGACTCTGCAACGAGTGATTAAAACCGCCCAAAACATCATTGGCACCCATCTACCAAGCATCAGTGATATCGGGGAGGTGAGGTGCCTGCGCAGAGCCAAAAGGATCCTAAAAGACAACACCCACCCCAGCCACAGCCTGTTCACCCTGCTGCCGTCAGGCAAAAGATACAGAAGTATCCGCTGCCGTACCACCAGACTACAGAGCAGCTTCTTCCCCCAGGCTGTGAGACTACTAAATGCACCATCTGAACTCTTCCATGTTTAATAATTTTATTTTCTATACAATCAATTAATCAATCAAGAGGGAACCACACTTTAATTTCATTATTCAACCTGTTGTAAAATGACAAATAAACTTCCTTGTATCCTTGTATCCTTGTATTAGAAAAACGCACTTAAAGAGCTCGACTTTGGAAGCCAATAAAGATACATATAAAGAAGTTATTTATTCTTATGCTTAATATTCCTATTTCGAAATCCACACAGTCCATTTCTACAGTTCACAGGATGCAGAAACTACGAAGATCTGAATAACCAACACCAAGGCAAAAAACATAAAACTTAACAAATGAATTGATAGAAAAGAGCTCGACCTCGGTGTCAATGGAGCCGACCACTGGCCCACCCTCTGTCAACCGACCACGGGTCACAGTGAGGTTGACGACTCCGTCAGTCTCTTCTACTGCCAAAATGGACTGGGAGAACCGCAGCGGACTGTCATTACGCCGTATCCTTAGTTGGACGCTGTTGGCGTTGGGGCTGAGGAGGGCCCCGCCTGCCGCGCCTGTTAGCCTGACTGAAAACACCTCATCATCCTCCGGGATCTGGACCACAGAGAAAGAAAAGCACATTCAAAAAGCACATCTTAGACAGCAGTTTCAAAACTCACAATGCTTAATTTGATATATAAAAATATATGACATATGACTTGTCCAGGAGCTTGTCCAGCACCTGGTCATCCTGGATGAGGACAGTGAAGACCTCCACAGCTTTCCTGGGGGTAAAGGTAATGTTTCCTCTGTCTGGTCTGAGGTCCTCAATGGCAGGGTTGGGACCTCCAAAGATCTGAACAGGAAGGAAGTGATACACAAGCCTCTGTATATGTATATGCCCATGTACATGCATTTTCATTTATTATTAATATGCCAAAGAGGTACGTACATATCCATGCTGTAAATAGACTGCTGCCTTAAGTTCATCATTCAGGACATCTTACATGTTGAGAACTCACCATGCAAAGTGATAGCACTGGGAAACCAATGATTAAAGTACCTACTATGCATTAACCTATCCAAAAAGCTACAATAATATGTTTACATTTTCTTCTCTAAATTATTTTGCAGGAATAGGCAGCATTTTTTCATGGAACAGTCTACTCAAATTGCAAAGGCTGTTTTCCCACTTTCTTTGAGGGCAATCTATCCATCCGGATAGATTCTGTGTGATTTGGCGAGCTTTCCAGTCTGTTTCCCTTTACTTCAAAACAAAAAATTTACATATGAAAAACTTAACAACAACAGCTCTTTCCAAAAACAATGACATGGATACCCGACATAATCCACAGCCATCAGAGGGGAACATTTTCATTGGGAACTATTTCCTGCCGAAGAACACCAGCAAACTGTATATATTTGCACCAAATTCATAATACTTTCTTTTCTGTATTATGGGTGTACTGTTCCTTTAAATTAGTGGATGAAATGAATGCTTGTGTTGTTTGAGAACCTCATAATTCCAATCTTAGTGTGACTTTGGGCTGAGAAAGTGCTCCTTTTGGCTTTATGAAACCCTTTCAAAACCAATTAGATAAACTCAAAAAATCTTACAGGGTTAGGCTAAAAACATCAAGCTAAAAACAAGGCTGCTTTTGTTTCCTAAGGAGCTTACATTTTGCCTTTAACGATGATATACTGCCATTGTCAGTAACTATAACATTGCCAGCCCTCTTTGAGTAGTGTGAGTAAAGTGTCTGGGGCTTGCCTGTTTTATGTGAATTGCCCTCTCACCTCAAAGTTCACAGTCACGGTCCCATATGTCCCCCTCTCTCTAATAAGGGTGAAAGGCACATACTGGTTCCTTCCTCTTGGTTCATCTACAACAACCTCTTCAGTCTGAGATGAAGACAGAGAGAGACAGAGAAAAAGAGTGAACAATGATCAGCCAAACCATATACACTTTGATTATCACATTTCTTTCCTAAACTCAAGAAGATTAAACCAAATATGGAAATAAAGCACTGAACCTTGTTTGGTACACTGGAATGAAGAAACTGAAACAAAAGTAAATTAGAAAGTGATTCAGCCTGAGCAGAGGATATGAATGAGCTGAATATCTCTTTACATCTGAAATATAAAGCAAACACAGATCCTTACCAATTACAGGTGAAGTAACCAGCAATTACTTAGTTAGTAGTTTTTACTGCTGAGATGTCGGCCATATTACCTGCCTAGAGAATGTCGCTGTTGTTTACATTCCACCGGATGCAAATTCAAAAAATGCACTCCAGGAATTGTATGAGGTCATCAGCAACACACTGGACCATTTCTACACCAATGTTCCTGGCAGCTACAGAGCCCTCCCTCGTCCTCATTTTGGCCAGTCAGACCACATCTCCCTGCTTCTCCTGCCTACTTACATCCAGCTGACAAAAAGGGTCAAACCAACTGTATAAACAGTCACGGTGTGGACAGATGAGGCTGCAGCAGCCCTACAGGACTGTTTTGGACACACAGACTGATGTGAGAAATGCCATGTTTAATAAATCAACCAAGAGGGAACCACATTTTAATTTCATTATACAACCTGTTGTATAATGACCAATAAACTTCCTTGTATCCTTGTATCCTTGTATTAATTATACAAAAAGGGAGATATAAACAATAATGGCAACCAAGAGGACACAGAGTACATAGCATGACAGGTGAGACTGAGATAGACATTCTCCAGTTCTTGAAATCAAAACATCAGTCAGTGGTAATGAAGTAAATTAATTGAATTGAAAGGTGCTGGTAATGCGAGTAGCGATAGAGAGGAGCAAGTTACACAAAGTCTGACATTATGTTTTGTTCCAGTAAATTTCCTTGGAGCAGCAGCACCAAAATTCATTCCACAGTTTAATGCAGTAAGACAGAAATAACATTAAATTTCATATTGTTTGGAAGTCATTATCATTCTCTTTAAATTTGGAAGTTAAACCCCCTTTGTTTTTCTATGTAATTTTGGTTCCATTCACCACAGCTAAATAAGTTTCTCAATATAATGTAACTGAAGAAGGAGAAAAGAAAGCAAAGAAACCCAATCAGAATTCACTTTACCACCCTAACACAAACACATCTCCCAAGGCCAGGAGGCCTTTATTGATTCTCAGAGAGCCAAATCATTATCCCGCATATGAGACCTTCTGGAGGTGGTAAGGCCAACAGTGCCCAATATACCACAGTTACCATGGAAACACTAAAAACTCCCACTGATAAGTTAATCCGGGGAGTGCTGTGGTTTTAATTGCCCCTGGAAACCCCCTGAATCCCACTCTAGCAACCATGGGACCGTCACTAACGCCACAACCACCACACAGGCATGAGCGAACCCCTCTCTATGGCTTTGGACCCCATATTATTCAGCTTTGACCCATTACTTTATACTCCTGACTAAGACAGATATGTTTCTCGCACAGTGCAGACGTACTGCAGGGCTGTAAAACATGATGGATAAAGTGAACAGCATGGGGTCACTCAACGGACAAAGACATAATGGCACTGTCTTGAGTCCATACTTGAGGAACCATCCTCTTTTCAAAGGCTTTCAATGAGGTTTGCTCACTGAAACACTTATTCAAATGATAGGTTGTTTTGTCATTTCACAGACCACACACAGCTACTATGGAGCAGCTGCACTCAAGAACTGAAGAACAACTGTAATGGTAACTATGAACTATTTTCAAGTTATCGAAACACAACAGTGCTGCTGAGTTTAGGAGGACTAATATGGACGACTTCATTAAAGTGATGGAATAATGGTCTGAAAAAAGTCTGAGAGTTAATTTTCATATCATAGTAAAATGCATGGAAAGCAATGGCTGGATAAAAGTTAGGAAAAATTATATTGGAGTTCTAAAATACGACTGCTTGCTTGGGAAAAGGTCAGCAGAAATTTGAAGTAACTTCTAGACATTTTGCAGATATTACACTAAGCATGTAAAGACATTGGAGTAACTCTTACACTAATAAACACACCAACTGTGTTTGTCTCTGTTCTTTAGTCACTTTAGTACTATACCTAAGTTACTTAAGTGACGTAAGCAAGGCTAAACAGTACAGGAATATAAGAAAACTGGTAATTACATGCTTACATATATACCTTGTGTGAAGGAAACACAGTGCTAAACAAGTTTGTGTTATTGGCTATGTGACAGGACTTCAACACAACAAGGGAAAAAAACTGTTTCCACATAGGAGAGGATGGAACTGTAGTAACAACATGCCAATTCCAGCTTCCTGGAATGCACCTTATTGTGGTTACTCATGTAGACTGAGCTCAGTATAGCTTTAAATTATGTTCTTTAGTTTGTGACAGACAAGACCAAAGAGAATGAACAGAGAGCACAAACAGAAAAAGCACGTGACAATGAATGACAGGAGTTTCTTACTGAGTTGAAGGCAATGATTCCAAAGGCGTTGTCATTGGACAGGATGGTGATGGTTGCCTTGTTTGGTGTACCCAGTGTCACGCCATTGGATGAGCTCTGGTAGGAAAGTAGGAAGAATTCAGTTGGTTAGACAGCTACTGTACCTCCTCCCAACCACTAAGCCCAAACATTCATTGCCATGTGGAAAAGGCAGAAAGCCTGTCTTCCCCACTCACTTCACTTCATTTCTATCATCCAGCTGAGAGGCCCTGGTGAGAGGCCACAAAGACAGGAAGTACTGGTCTCAGCCCAGTTGGTTTGTCAGGTCAGCTCTCAGCAGGCCACCTCTGCAAGACTTACGCTGTGCTCTGTCATTCAGCACTAAGACCTGACAAACTCTCAGTCACAATGTGATTAAACTAACACACACAATTTGCAAAGTTTAGACTGTGTTTTCAACTAAAAAACAAAACAAAACAAAACAAAACAAACCAACCCTATTCTATGACCTATGCAAGGCAGGTTTTCCTTCTCATGAACCCTATTAAAGACCACAGGCTTGATAGTTGGTGCAATTTTCCAAGGTTTCCATTGGTAAGCTTACCGATGTTTTTATAAGCATCTCTCTTACTGTCTCTGTTGACGACCACCATGTCTGCACTCGAGCGCACACACTCCCATCAAAACTTCCACAATTGATATACAAACATCTAGTCACTCTCCAGACATAAGTAAAATGTGCATTTACAGGCAGTCACTGGAAAATGATGATCTGTGACAGGCTTGGCACTGTTTAATAACCAGGAACACAACTCTCTCCCCAGTAATGTTTTTGAAATGTTTTTTTTTTGTTTCTCTCAGCCAAAGACACTCCAGCAGAAAGCCCTTAGCAAAACCACTGTGAGCGTGTGCGTGTGTGTGTTCGTGTGTGTTGAGGTGAGAGAGAGCAGGCAAAGGAGAAAAAGAAAAAGAAAAAAGAAAAGTACTTAGGCCTTCTGCATTCACCCCTCTATTCAAACAGGGCTTTTCCCAGCTGTAACAGAGCTTTCTTTCAGCTGCTGAGCTCTTGTAGCAGCCGACACGCAGACACAGAATCCACACGCTCTCACAAGCCAACCCGCCGGCACAGCCAGGAGCCTGCTCTTTTGGGTACACACTCAGACGAACACACACATCCACACATGCTCATGTACGTGTGTACAAACACTCCCGTATGCACAGTTATACGCACAAATCGGGCCTTCAGGCATTCACATGCCAGCCTTGCCACTGCCTCCACCAATCACCATATGGCTCTTCATGGTCCTACGCAGCACTAGTACACTGCACCTGCTCCACTCCATAGAGATTGTAATCAGCTGCTTTATGTACAGATGTAGCCACTGGGGTAGGCTCATGTTTTCTAAGAGACACTAAGGTTTGAATTACAATATACTAATTTGATTCTACTATGAGCAATCAAAGGAAAAAAAACAGCCGTGCTACTGCAGGAAAAATGCAGAATAAATCCATGACAGGTGACCTCTACAGTGGCTACAATTGTATGTATGGCAGCATAATCACCATGTTGCACAAATCCACATTTTCTCCCATTTTTATATAAATGTGTTGCTAGACTAATTTCAGCTTAACTTAGCACAGAATTACACTGGCAGATTTTAGACTGTCAGACAAGACAAATGAACCACAAATGACCCTCACCTCTCACTTATTCTTTATCTGAATAAGTGAGAGGTGAGGGTCCAGGCAGTGTTTCAGTACACTGACAGCATAGCATTTCACCAAGGCTTTGTATCTTCTGTAGTGTAAACAGTGGAGCTGAGTAGGCCTCATCTGGTTGCTCCCTCTGGTGACAAGTAAATGCAGGTATAGGCTACTAGATTTTAACCAGATGTCACAAAAAATGCAGTGTCATATTGAGAATATGCCTAGGAAGGTTGATGTTGAGAAATGTCAGTGATATAGTTGAAATCAAATGATTCAAACTGGTCTTTCTCTCAGAGCCTTTGGTGTGAGGCATCTAGCAGGCGGGCAGCACGACCAGCCGCCCTTAAACCATCAATCAATCTTGACATGATACCATGGAGATAGCCACTAGCTGTAAGGCATCCTGGTCCATGATTAAACAGACGTTCCTGTGATGAGGACTGAGTTGCAATGTATAAAGACAAAAAAATCTACTTTCAAAGTTTAAAACATATCAGCAGTGTCCAACAGCAAAAGGCACAATAATTGTACTTATTCAAAAAAGGCCATTTATCCAATACATAATTTTTTTAGACCCTCTAAACACGACCTATTGTATTCAAAATTTCCTTTCAACTATGGTACACAAGTAGTGAATTCCCCCTACGTGCTCCATTTGGTGGTGTGACCAAAAAAAGTCTCAAAGTGTATTAAAAGATTTTAATATACTTAGTTGTGCATCCATTCACTCATTGTAACGGACAGAACTTTCATCCATAGCGATGTGTCATTTGCATTAGTGGACACACAATGCGTAAAAATGAAATCCACGGAACAGACATGCCCATTGAAGTCAAGGGGCCAGAGAATAAGAGAGTCACTTTAATCTAGTGTGTGGCGAGGCCGTGGCTGTCAGAGTGGGTTTCTCCTCACAAAGGTGTCTTTTAGTGGAGAACCTCAGAAAGGCAGAGAGGCACACAGTGCGCAGCCCCACCCAAGCCAACCCAGGAAAAGGCCTATAGAGTGCACACATCAAAGAGCTTACAGCTCAGAGCTGCCCAAGGCTTAGTTTGGGGTTGAAAGGCGAGGCCCCCACTCCCTATTGGTTAGAAATGGGGTTAACGTGTAACATGGTCAGGGGCAGAATTAAAACAGTGGAACTTTGTGGAAATTAAGCTCCAGAAAGGAGAAAGAGAAGGGAGTGAGGCAGTAAAGGATTTTCACTGCCAACCATCAGACATCTGGCACATAGACAACACAGGCATACATGTACTGTTTCTTATCAATACACTTAAGTCTGCAACTGGAAGTTTGATGCAGATGCACAAACATGTGGATACACAATGGGCCTTTACCTGCAGTTTAAGGTTGAAAGTGAATGTCTCATCAGCTTCAGGCAGATCATCATCTTTCACAGCAATGAAGATGGTCTTACTGGGCTCAGACGAGAGCAGGAAGGCTGCAGCAGTAGTGGATTCAAAGTCCCCCGTGTCTTCTCCCTCTAGCTGAGGAGACCAGCAAACACAATGTTTTTATTATCATTTATCATCCAGATAAATTGAAATTTCCGTCTCTCTGTACATCTAACGTTCCTTTACTTCTTGACTAAAATATTTCATTCAGTATGTTTGCTCTCGTTTGACAGCCTACAGTGCAGACAGACATGAAGGAGAGGAGAGAAGAGAATAACAGGTGACCAAGGTCCCAAGCCGGCTTTTAACTAAGATTGCTGCAGGTACATGGTTTAAGCCCGCAGGATGCCACCGGCAGACTGTTTTTGCCTGTCTGTTTCATCTCCTTCCACCTGCAAGGAGCATGCATTTTGTTGCTGTCAACATATTTCCTCTCTACTTGTGCCTTTTAGCTGCCTGGGGTTTTTTCATCTCAGTCTGCATGTTTCTGTCTGTGTCTGTCAGTTTCCTGGAAGGTAGCCTGATACCACAGCGTATTTCATTAACTAATAAGGTTATGGCAGCGCAGGTATTATAGTTCATGTAGCAGAAATACGGTAAAGCCATCAAGAAGCATAGGAAATCCCCTGGCCACACTGCACCATGCAGCCAGCTCTCCATGCCAGACACCAACTGTGAGCAGCTGACACTGGTTCCCATGTGGAGGACATCAAGCTAAATGCATGATGTGATGTGGGAGACAGTTTCTGGAGACACACTGGGACTTTCATGTCACTACCACTGACTGCCACAGCTAAAAGGTCACCGAACTCTCCCCTCAGCAGACCTGGAAATGGCAGCCCAGCAACAGAGCAATGTGACAGATTCGCCTCGGCATCACATTTTGTTATCAGTTGTGCCAACACAGGAGCTGTGTTGGCTGTTAGAGACAGATAGAAAGAGAACTTTGACACAAAGACACAAAGCAAACAATTAATGCTCTAACAGAATTACTTGAACTACATTCAACTACAAATTTCAAATCCAGGCAGTGGTTTTGCTAAAAAGAAACTGGACAATGTTTAGCAGGCATACAATAGGATACTCAGTGAGTCATCTGGAGCGTGACCACTTCGCTCAATGTCTTACCAGAACCAGGGCTGTCACATTGATCGGGTCTCCTTCTCTCTCCACGACCAGACGAACTACAGTTCTGCTGCTCTCATTGACCACAAAGTCAGTCTGCCCAAAAAAACGCAGCACAGCTGACTCAGACGTAGCACCAGGGATGGACAGAGCCAGAATTAACCCAGCTAGCAGGAGGACAGAGGGCATTCCTAGGAGAAGAAAGGGGAAAATAAGAATATATTAAAAATAATGATACAGTAAAATTACAAATAAGGTATATATTACAAGGTTAGCTAATGGGAGCAGGTCCAAGTCATAACTTCAGTATGGTACTCTGACATGAAACCGTGACCTAAGGACTCGCTCTGTTGCTATTCTAATTTATAGGATTGATTTATTTTTACTCTGTGTTGCATAAGCCTTTAATTTATGTTTTAATTGATGTTTTATATACTTTTGTGGCTGTAAGAGGTTGTAAACATTCCAAAAAGTTAATTTTGCAGTCTACAAGCCCACCTCATCAAAGGCATATGTGTGCATAAACCAACTTTTGTTTTTGTTTTTTCTTAAACTGACAAATTGAATACTGTTACCTCTGTGGCATGTTAGTGGATACAACAGAGGGACTCGCACTTAGAGAATGCATTAATTGTATGAAAAATACCATAAAAGTATGGGGATGGACCTGTTCAGAAGCAACAAAGCAAGCAGGAGGACAAAGAAAATCCCGAGAAAAGAAATGGCATCCATATTAAAAACACCTTTGATTGCATTACCCTTCTTTCATGATGAGTAATCTTCTCACTTCATCGTCTCACCTTAAAGTTCATGAATAACTTCATGATTGTCTTATTCCTTCTATCATGTATGCTGGTAGTTGAGTACAAAATTATATGGTGGACATACATTACACTCTAAGCTCTGAATACAGAGTATAGGCCAGATATTATGAGGACTCAGCTTATGAAACTTGCAGCCAGGCTGGCTGGCGGTCTTGCTGGTCATTGTGGTATAAATGATTCATAACATTATTCCATTCCCTAATGGCTGTTGTCCTCATGTTGTCATAACTGTAAACGCAGTTGTTGTCAAGTTTATATTCCACTTGACCACATGAATTAAATGTCATGCAAGAATAAATTGGATCACTCAAGGTAGTCGCGATATTTTATCTTGAAACTTCAGACAGCCACCAATCCAAAGTGCCAACACTCTCTCCTCTCTTCTCCTCTCCTCTCCTCTGTACTGCTCT
The DNA here is from genome assembly GCF_902150065.1 of Myripristis murdjan. Taxonomy (NCBI): domain Eukaryota; kingdom Metazoa; phylum Chordata; class Actinopteri; order Holocentriformes; family Holocentridae; genus Myripristis; species Myripristis murdjan. The sequence goes on along the minus strand of NC_043988.1, from coordinate 14,025,768 downwards.
CTCACCCAGAATAATCCATCCTAAAGCTGGATGGACCCACAGGACAGTTGTCATGGCTAACACAACAAAACAACACAGCATGACAAGTGGGGTGGGGCCTGCTTAATACTAAATTGTGGCCTCGCTGCTCTGTCTCCCACTTTCCCGTCACTTTTTTACTCATCCCATTCATGATCTGCAACCCACAGGCTTGCCAACAGGATGACCATGTAAGGCCTTTTTAAAAAAAAAATATTTGCTCTTAATTACAAGGTTGAAAAAGAACATCAGCAGCTATGGTGGATGAAGTCATGCTGTTTTCTCTCTTTTTTTTTTTCTTAGGGAGAAATCATTTAGGAAAGTTGGACATTGAAAACATCCCATTTTTCATATGTTCCATTACTGCTAGATCAATCTGGGCTATTCTGGGTATTGCTGGGTGTTTTATATAGCAAACATCCATCAATCAGTTTGTCAGCTTCGAGAAGACGGCAAAACACTGTATCAGCATTACAAGCTGCTGAGTGGCAGTTCCATTTAGAACAAAGAGAATGAAGGTGTCTGTGTGTGTTAAAGAGAGACAGAGAGAGAGTGAGAGACAGCATAAGAATATGTTTGAGTGTTTGTGTGTGTGGGTGACCGTGTGTCTAGGGGCACGTGTACGTGTGCATATGTCACACACATGCCAGCAGTGGTGAGAGTGCTGTGAAATCCATCAAAAACGGATTAAGAGCTGGTGGGCAGTGGGGCTGGACAGTGGGGGATGCAAGGGGAGGAGAGGTGAGGGTGTCCCAGGACAAAGAGGGGCCAGGGGGAAGCAAACCCTGTTATTCTGCCTGCTCTCTCCCCCAGGGTTGGGAACTTCCTGTACCTCTGACTGAGAGCTAGAAAGAAAGCTATAAGCCCTCTTTCTTGCACCAACTTGCTAGAACAGCCTCCCATTACAAACCATTGTTCTATTCTTGTCATGAGTAGCAGTGCACCTGAGGCTGAGCACAGATTCATGGCATCTGGACACCAGTTTCACAAAACCCTTAGCTTTCTTAATTACAAGTGCCTCCCCTTATTTCTCTTAGGGTTTTTTCAGGGAGTTGTTCCTGATGTGACTTGACTTGACTTTTGGAGTGTGTATTTGTATGACCAACACACAAGTACCCATCTTTTGGTGACAGCAGCCCCACCTGCTCATCAGCTACTACCACGAGCCTAAAACCTCACCACAAGTCTACCGCAAAGTTCTCTCCTCCACATTTTTTTTAATCGATTTCTCTGTCACCTGTTTTCTCTGACTGACATCAAAACAAAAGCTTTAATGATAGCAAATCACTAAAGAGGACAGTAAGTCAGACAATTTTCACACCTCAGATTGCAAATGATGCCAAATACCATCTTTCAATCTGCTATGTTTCACATGAATGGTAGCAAGCATCCAACCTCCTGCCCCCCAAAAAACAGAGGGGTGGCTCTATAGCCATGCATTGACCCAGATGCTGAACTCCCTTCAAAGGCAGATGCTGTGTGGATGGCATAGGTCTGTTTTATACACAGCAGGGCAGTCTTTGTACTGGCACTGTGTCTGGTGCCAACCCTGACCCCAGGGGCTACAGGGGGACCAAGGATCTGTCTGTCACAGCAAAAGGCGACATGGAGCGCCTGGCGCAGACCTCTGACATTGATAAGGCTGGCAGTCAGAGAGTCCATGTAGAGAGGTGCACAGAGATGCATACAGACCAAGTCACACGCATACAAACACATGCACGCACACACGCATATGGACACATGAACGCATACACGTTTGCCAGGTCCACCACAGACTGCAAAAACATCTGAAAAACAAGGTCTCAATGGTGCAATAGACAGTTGGGTGACAGGCCAGGACACTGCAGAGCTCAGAAATGCATGAAAACACACTGTCCATCACAAATCTCCTAGGCCAAAGGAACAGAACATCATATCTGGGGCCAGGACTCTGGGACCTGGCGCTCCAACAAACCACAGACAGCACCACAACAGAGGAAATGTTCAAATTCTGAAGATGGACAACGTTGCTTGTATTCACTTATTTTGTGGTTGCGACCTTTTAGTCAGTCAGCTGAAAATAATAAACCCATCTCTAGTATCCCACAAAATATATATTGACTGCCTCTGTGATGTGCATGACTGCATTTGCTCACTGGAGAACAACAATAAAGTGAGGGAAGCCTTTTTCTTTTTAATTTGTCAATTAAATATACTCTTTAATTTATCAGAAAAACCAAAGGACAATAAAGTGAATATGGGGTTCTTTGCCCTGAATCATTCAACAATAAGCTACAAGTTTGTAATGCTGTGGTTTAATTCAGATTAATCCCAGGTTAAGCCTTAACCTTCAACCTGCTTTCACAACACCCATTTTTAGCCAGGGCATAATACTTCCAGCATTATTTCTTTCATCTTCTCTCTATGCAGTTTAGTTCGGATTTACGGCCCTCTTGTACAAGGGAGCCTCAAGCTTGCCAGGAAAGTTTCTTAGCGCTGGACACTGAGCTACATCAGGAGGGTTACTAAGCCCTCTCTTTTCAGCAGCTTACCCCAGATCAAAGCTAAAGGGGACAATGCACAGGCAACAAACACACACATGCACACACACGCACTAACAAAACGCATTATATGCACACCCACGCACATTCATAGGGTATCTCCTCAGCATTCTTTTTCAAGCCCTTTCTCTATCTTCTGATCTCTCTCTGTCACTGGTCTCCCTATCACTTCCTCCCTCTTGGAGACCAACTGTCCTGTCTATCTATTGGATGTCCCGGTCAGAGATGCTGAGGTGGTGTCTGGTTGCAGGGCTGCTCCTGAGGTCAGCGCTGAGCGCTGATGCCTCTAGAGTTTCTCCTGATGGTGGCCTCTGTGCCGTAATCTTCAGCATCAATTATTCACTATAAGCCCAAGACTTCACAGCCAGAGTAGCCAGGAGAATGTGTTCAATGGTAGTGACGTTTGTGTGGATGTGTGTGTGTGCCTATCTGTGTGGTCACTGGAAGACTCATCGTATAGAATGCCACATGTGGTGTCTGTGGTCAGTCAGGCGATCAGGTCGCTGACTAAAGCATGCGTAATTGCACGTGTACTGTCACAGACTCTCTGCTTATGGTGCACTTGGCAAAAGCTTCTTACAGGACACTTACTGCAGCACATACAGGTAGGCTAAAATTGACATGCAAACCAGACAGTGTCAACCTTATATCTTCAAATGAAGGTGTACTCTGTCTAAGTCATCTAATACAGACTTCTTAATTTTCCTGGTCATTTCCCTCTCTTGCAGTACAGGTCTTTGGGAGCCCTTGGGGCAAAATACCAGCCTCGACAGTCATAATGGATTCTGCTACTTTTTACCCTTGTTATATCACTGAGAATGCTCTGTATTTAAAGATGGAAAAGCCTAAAAGGCAAGCAATACTCTTACTTTTTCCTCAGAAGAGTATGTGTGGGATAGCAGCCTGTAGAAGGGCTTTCCCATGCGGCATCCCGATCCAGGCTTCCCTGGTCCTGAGACGCCCTCGGTGAAGAGCCTGTGATTATATCTGGTAGTCACATGCATGCGCAGACACATACACACATGCACAAAGTGATCCCTGCTTGTCTGACGCTGGGAGGCCTGCAGTGGGATCTCATTCATCAATCTTACAGCTCTGGTCGGTAATCTGGAGTCAGTCTGGCCGCAGAAAAACTGCTCTGTCATTAAAATCTGCTAATATAACAGCATGCCTGGTCCGTTTATGTTTCTCCTCAGGGCAAATTTACACTTGAATCCAGACAGACAGGCAGACAGACTTAAATTAACAGAGATTAACAGACAGGTGAACAGTCAACACAGACAGACAGATAGTGTGGTAGGTATAAAGTTAAAGCAATGAGAGGTGGTAATAAGGCTCCATGCACATTCATCTGCCATTACAAAAAAGTCTATAAATGTAATGGGTGATTGCTGGGTCAATGCTTCAGGGAAGTAAACATTGGAAACTTGAAGTGCAGTGGTCAAAAGGCTCAAGAGTTCAGACTAAATATGAAAAAGTGGATTTGAGCAGAAACAGAGGGTGCTTATAATGCAAGAGTTTCCTTGAAATGACGTGCAGCATGAAGCCATTCAAGGTCTTTCCTTACATGATGCTCTAAGCAAAACCTAATGAGGACATAGTAGATCCATGTTGGCAAAATTTAGACCTTTTCATTGAAAGGTTGCCTTTTCAGTTCATTTGTATTTTCATGCCTTTGGCTGTGTTTGCTTTGCCCCAAAACCAGGGCACCTCCTCTGCTCTGTTTATTGGTTTGTTTTCTGTTAGAGTTGCACTCCACACTAAACGATGCCACCACCCCAATGTGTGTTGGGCCCTACCTCAGAAACCACCCACCGTCCGTTCTCAGCCCGGCGCAGCCACGGCTGCCATTCCCGGTCAACTCACAAGGCCATAATTGCAATTCACATGTAGTTTCTGCCTGTGTATTTTTAGATCAGTGGATATTCTCGCCATAGAGAAAAGTAGGGGAGAAGAAATTAAGAAACTTAATAAGCAAGTAGAGCTAAAACATACATCATTAAATCTGACAAAAACTTTGAGTGCTGTGTTGTTCACTGGGCTTATTTTGGAGAGCGCTTCCCAAAAAACAGATTTCTATTTATTTTGAGGGGGAAAAACAGAAAACCTAGCATTAGTCTAACAAGGAGGGGGAGAAAGTGTTTTTGAGAAATGAGGATGGCAAAGAGCTGAATAGCAGCCAAATGATGCCATTCCATATGAGGGGAAGTAGAAAACGCTTGAATGAAAACCTCTCTAAAGAACAAAAATGCATGAGGTCAGCCCTGCAGCTATTGTCAGACGATACTTTTCAAGCCAGGCATTTCTCCTTCAGGGGCAAGAGGCTGCCAATCAAGTGTGCATTTTACTGTGAAAAAAGAAACAGAGAGAGGGAGAGTTTTCCTGAGGTATTGTCCACACGGTTGTGGTCGGCTGTTCTTAAGTCGAGCCAATGGCATCTCACTTCCCTCTAACTAAAAACACAATTTTTTTTCTTCGTCTTTGGAACTAGTGGGAAGGAAGGGATATAGAAAGAGGAAGGAGGTTCCAATTGAGTAGGAACCAGTGCGTGAGCAATTCAGAGTGAGTTCCAATTTGAGCGCTGGCTGACTGATTAGCCTGTATGACACATAATGATTGAGGCAGACAGAAAAGCACTTTCAGGGGATTAAACAAGGTTGTGCTCTCCACAGTCTCACAGACCAAAGGGCCAAATTAGAAAGGGTATTACTTCATTGCATGTAACTGGTTGGGCCTGGATGAAATGCTAATTGCATTTCAAAAGCGTTCCCAAAACAGAGAGGGAACCCAGAATGGGGGCGTATTTTTGTTGGAGAAGAAGCGGGACTTTACGATTCACTGACCAACACACAATTTTAAGGAGCAGCCTTTTGTTCTCGTATGCTCCTGTTTTTGTGTATTTGTGACATTGCCACTGTTCTCTTTTCTTTTGTGTCTTCCACTTTTTGGCATGCAGGACTCCTCCTCCTCTCTGACAGAACCCAAACCATCCTATCCAGGCTCTTTTTCTCTCTCAGTCTCTCTCTCTGCCCTACACACCCAACACAGAATGTCAGCACGGGAGGTGTGGGAGAGCCCCTCTCTCATCTGGTCTACCCAGTTCAGTCCTGGGAAGTAGTGCTGGACTAGGGGGCCAGATGGCAGGATTGAGGCCCAAGGTACTAAATCCCTGATCAAGTGCGGCTGTCGGCTTCTGAGCATTAAAAAAAAATACAAACAAACAAACAAACAAACAAGCAAACACACAAACACACAAAAAACAACTTCTTCCTCCGAACTAGCTAATCATTAACTCTTTCTCTCTGATTCAGTACCAATCATTTATACGTCATACCTCCACTTACTGTATATTATATCTGAATGTGTAATGTCATGCGTACATTCACATATGTTCACATCCCTATGATTGTCCTGTTATCAATTAACACAACCACAACTAGTGACAAAATTTGTAATTAACCTCAGTAGTAGTTTGTCTTACATCTTACAGTGTGGCACATCTCAGTCCTGTCTAAAACCTTTCCTCCCCTTGCAATGCTCTCCAGACTGTACAGCGACCATACAAACACAAAGCAATTACACAACCCTTTACTTATAATGCAATGCAAAACATCCAAACGGTTTATGTTTCACTTCCTTATGCAGACGAAGAGCGTGTTTTCTATTTATTCCCAAGCGATACTGATCTCCAAGATGTTTTACATCCCAGGCAAACAACTTCATTCTCAAATGAAAGGCAGCCAGAGAAAGTGTACGGACACATCTTTTATGACAATAAACACAACCTCACCACATCTCAGCCCTGCTTGCCCCCCCCCCCCAACTTGAGGAATTCCTCTGCCGTGACCAACTACAGTACAATGGGGGAAGTAAGAGATAAACAGAAAAAGACAGGACATGAAAGAGGGGCTGGTGTGCGGGACAAATAGAGGGGTATAGAGATGTGTGTGCATGAGGGTCGATGGTGGAAAGTTGGTGGATAAAGTGGATGGTGGATGAAGTGATAACATAGAATGGGTAATCCTAGACTACACACACACACACACACACACACACACAGGGGAGTGGGGGGCTAATAGGGTTGAAGGGTAATGGAAAGGACTAAAGGTTTAAGAAGATTCATCTAGAAGCCAGTGACCCACATCAACAGGTTCAAGTTTTCAATAGGAAACACCCTCAAAGTGGGGGAGGATTTCTCTCTCTCTCTCTCTCTCTCGCCCTCACACATATACACACTCTCACACACACACTCATAAACAATGTGGAGTGGTGATGGGGCCACTACATGGAGAAAGAAGGATAAGGTTGGATAGCAGTGACGTGCTCCTGACAGAACTCAGTGTGTGACCCCGTGTAAATTAGCAGAGGAAGCAGGGCACAACATGGGATGTGTTCCACGTGGCTCCCCCTAAAAAATCTGGCCAAGAGGTAGAACCCGTTGGGGATTTATGGCCGGATGGAGGGACCTGCCACTGTGGCTGTGAGGGGGGTGTGGAGGGGGTCGGGGCGCTGTGCATCTAAAGAACAGGATTACCGAAGAGCAACCAAAGAGGCTGTTCATCTACCAAATGAGGGCGTTTTTTTTTTTTCTGAGAGACCTTTTCTCTAGAGCAAGTTTCGCTCTTGGGGGACACTGATTCACTCAGTTATCACAACAAAAGAAACTTTATTTAATTTTTACATAATCTTGCTAGGGTTATTTGAGACAGAAAAAAAATTCTCCCAAAAGCATGTTCTTCTACTCCTCATTATATTTTGACATCCTGAGAAAATGTTGTTTCCTGTGCTGATTATGCATGCATGTAAAATAAAATGAGACACAGCATTGCAGCCACATCCAAATAGCTGCTTTAGAGTAACTGAACTGAACTGTAATTGTAATAAATTATACTAGATCTAGTGGAATATATTAGAAATTAAAATTACTGTTTTACTTATTGACTGGTACATTTTTTTCCATTAATTTTATTGACAATTCTTAACTGTGGTTGCACTGAGGGGAGGAATCAGTCATGCATTACTCAGCTCAGCAGGTAGCCATGGCTCCAAGGCTGACCCATCCGTGGCCAACGGCTTTACTAACATCACAGGGGGTCAGAGTTCAAGTTCAATACCCTTAGAGAATGGAGGCCTCCTCTTGGTCCCTACAGAACACAATGCAGAACAATAAGCATGTGTATGTGTGTGTGTGTGTGTGTGTGTGTGTGTGAGTATGAGAGTTGACAGCGTGGTCATGGCCGTGGATACACTGCAGTGACCGTACCAGGATCCTCTCTTCAGGAACAATATGCGGTTGGTCAGGCCCACTAAAGAGACCTCAGGATTGTTGGCCATCACTGAGGACCCACCACTTTCCTGTCCCTGCGCTCCAAGGACAACAACTACTAAAACATGATCCTGTCTCCTGTGCGTAAGCATGAACTGTGGAATAAACTTTCAGCATTAAGTCCCAAATGTCCCAGACTACATCACAAGAGACTAATTTAAGACTTTAATTTACCAACTAACCTTAAAACCATTTTTGTCAAAGTTCATGCACACAGTGGCAGCAAATCCAGCAGTGTATTGGAATCTATACACAGGTATAAAAAGTCTACCCTCCTCTTTTTCTGGTGATTTAGAGCATATCCACCCATCAGCCAAACAGCCATTTCCATTACAGGACAGTATACCCACTTACTCCTCAGTAATTTATAGTGCCCAACTTCTTCGAAGAATATCCACCTTATCAGCTATCACAACAGCCCTGACCAGACCCCATAATAATAAATTTAGTTAAACAAAAAAGAAAAAAAATATAAAAGCAGGTCTCTTCCCTTCCTTATTTGTTAACTATTATGGAAATGCACCAGTCGTTGCATTTGACCTGAGCACTAAAAACAAATAACCTTCAATACACTGAAAGTGGTGCAGATAACTTTCTCTCGTCTCTCGTCAACTAGTGCAAGTTTTAGATAATTCCCTACATATGTGTTTGTTATTCTTTGGCCCTATAGCACACCACTGCTTTCTTCAGTGTCTTTCATTCAGATCAGAGCCTTAATTATAATGTCTGCCCACAGCAGTGCCTCTTCTCCCCACACTGGACAAATATCACGTAATGAAGGAGCAATGCACTGCACCAAACACTGCAAAACATGTTGGATGTCACAGCAAATCAAAAGAAGACTTATGCTTTTGAATAATTATTTTTCAATCTCTGAAATCCATGACTATACTTAAAAGCCTATTCTGCTACAAGTATGGTGGATGTGGTCAAAGAAAATAGCTCAAATCCAAGTGCACTAAAAAGTTTTAGTACAGTTTTCTTATGTCCCAGTTTGTCTCATGCTTCTTATTCTGCACTCATTAACAATCTTAAAGTCAATTTTTTAAAAAAGGAAAGAAATGCCTGACTTCTTTACTATGATTGCACCAATCCATGGCTCTGCTCAGCCATGGATGTTGCCCCTAATACTTTTCTGGGGTTACTGGTACATTTCCTGTTCCACAGCTGTTATCACTGTTAGTTCATAAACTCAAACAAGCATTCAATGAGCCAGGTCAGCCTCCAGCTTACTGTTAAAGAAGCTGCTTTCAGGTACATCTGGACTGTCTTATACCAAATGAATTGTTCCAATGCATGGGCCTTTGAAGGAAATGGTGATTTGAGAGAGAATTAATGGGACAGTAGGTGGTGCTTTTTATCCTCTCAAGGTGTGGAAATGAGAACCAGGCTGTAACTAATATGAGCTGTCAGTCTCTTCCTGCATTGTCACACTTTACAGTGACAGGTTAAATAGGCCTAGCAGCAGACCCCCCAAAAAAAAGAGGAAGAAAAGGAAGCAGAAAGGGAGGTCGCCCACCAAAGGAAAGATAAATTTTAACCTCATGCCCACACACCAACATCATGTTTATTCAATCAGATCCAGAGGAATGAAATTCCTCCTGGGGACACGTCCAAATGTAGTTACTCCCTGATCCCTCCCTATCATCATGCAAATCAGACAGACAGACAGACGCACACACACACACACACACACATACACACACGTTTTAATGATTTCTTTCCAGACATGACTAAATCAATACTTTTTTCAAGACATATGGGTGAAGCAGCTGTCAGATTAACATTGATTTGACTCTTGCAAACACATACAGGACAAGACATGAGTCATTGTGTGTGCTCGCTCGTTTGTGTGTGTGTGTGTGTGTGTGTGTGTGTGTGTGTGTGTGCACGCGCGTGCATGCATGCAGTAACTGAGGCAGGTGAAGGGAAGTGGTATGACAGGGAAACAGTGTTAAGAGACACAGGCAACTTGATAAAGTGGAGGGAAATAGGTTCAGGAATATCTTGAGAGCATATATGGGGCAATCAGACCATATAAAAAATGTGCTAAATTTTACTGTTGTCACTATATAGGCCCCATCTGCCAGATGAAGTCATCCTTTACATCTCCACAGCAGAGATTCAGTGGTACAGAGATGCAATGATGCAGCCATCGCCTGTTGCAGGGCTGAACGGTGTGTGTGTGTGTGTGTGTGTGTGTCTGTGTGTGTGTGTGTGTGTGTACGCATGGGACTGTGTCTTTGTCTACTATTCCCCTAAATCAACGCACAATGGGAATGCAGGCCCCCTTATCCTCTGCAAACATCAATCTCAGCCTGTCTGCAACAAGCGACACTTCAGCACCGCTCATCAATGGACAGGGTCTGTTTATGGCACTGTCCCCCTTTGTACTGTGCAGTCATTAGGGGGGTGAGACAGAAGGAGAGAGGAGCAGGCAGTAAAACAGCTTCCGCCCAGTGAATCACATTCAGACCCTCACACAGGCGACTAGGGGCTGACCCCTGCCAGGCGATGACATAAACACTGACAAACAAAGGACCTGAGCTCTGAGCAAGTGAAGGATCTTAGAGGATCTGAGTGTACAAAGGAGAGTGGCGGTGACATGTGGGTTTATGATAATGGAAATGGAAATTTTGGATTTAAGGAATTAAAATAGAGATAATTTCATGCCAAGTTTAGCTGCTTCTTTGCAAACAAAGGGGGCAGATTATTTCCTCAAATCATCCAGTAATTTCACCTTTAGATTTAAAGATACAGTTAGTCAGAAGCAGTTAACAATGAAGGCTTATGCTGAGGAGGAGCAGGTGTAAGTGCTGAATGGATACAGAAGCAGCTCCCTCCCTTCCTCCCCAGTGAGAAAAAGGATTAAACTCAGCTGAGGCGCCACAGAGAGGCTAACAAAAGAGATTTAGAAGAGACGCACCGAGATGACATCATGTCAAATCAATTAGAGATAAGGTGGACATATTAAATTATTCAGGAATGACAAAACCCCACCCCGTCAACTGTTCAAATTATGGAGACATCTGGACATCTGCGTAAAATGCGCAAAGAAACAGTAGGACAATAAGGTAACAGCCTACACTCGTTTATGTAACAGTAGCACATGTGCGTAACTCAAAGTGTGCCAAGATTACTTATGGCCCAACTATAGATTAGTCAACGGAGCCTTTATGAGCGGCTCCGCAGCTCACCATGTGTGGCAGTTCCCTTGAATTGTTGTTTTATTTCAATGGGCGAGAGAAAACACACACAAAGCGCAGTGTCCACACTGGAGATCCTGGATGTAACCATGGAAGCGTTTGTCTCCCTCCTCAATGGGTTACCCGGCCATTCATTTAGTGATGCACTGAATCAATATTTAGGCTTTTCAATTTTATTAGCTACTCCGAGGGAGATTTTTGGCATAGTGCGAAAAGAAATTAGCGGTGGCCCACCACTTTTAATCGTTTTCTTACGGTGCTTTACAATTGGTTTGCTTGAGCTGTCGGGTATAATTGATGAGGAGTAATAGATCGTTACTCATTTGTTTCCTTTATTCACTTCACTGTTAATCCGCCAAAGACAATTAGGCTTGGGCTCGCCAGCCTTTACTAGCCTGCGTCACTCGCCGAAAAATAAAACTAAAAAACGCTCGCATTTAACAAGCAGCATAACCATGCGTCACAAAGCGATATCCACCTCGCCCTCAAGTGTTTCTGTGAAATTAATTCAGAAAAGTTTTGCTGGTTTTGCATCCTTGCTGTTGTGCTCGAGCTGACCAACGAAAACACCTGTTAGAAAATAAATGAATCAGCCCAACTTACCTGACACCTTGCTTGGCCTCTCTGTCCAGGATAAATTAGCCTACTAGAATACCTATATTTATTGCTGAGGATAACATCGATAAGAGTTCCCAGGGTCTTCGGCTCCTGCTCCCCTCAAATGGCAGTCACTAATTGCATCGTGACTCTGTTCAAAATCTATTGAAATTGGCTATTCATTTGGCAGCTTTAGGTTCCAGGTGAACAACATCGGATAAAGCGCGTATATGTCATCTAACGGGACTGAAGCCGGGAGGAACAGCGGAGACGGAGCGCTTCCCCCAGTCTGGCAAGCACCTTCCTCTCACTAGGTCCAGGGTCCTGCAGCCATGTGTGGGCTACAGCTTCTGCACACACAACTGTCCGACAAAAAACACCGGCCTACAGCTATTGAGAGACTCCAGCTCGACTCCCAGTCGCCGAGTTAATGAGACGAGATGTTTTAATCCCATTTGTCTCACAGAGTGCTCAGTGTGGTGGCGGACAGCTCCACCCTGTGAGCCAAACATGCATAGAGCCGAGAGCTGCGGTTTACAAAGCGGGGTCCGGGGCCCCCAGGGGACACTTAGGGGTTTGATGATTGTGTTCATCATGGCTTCTCTCCCCTCTGCTGAGCGCCGTGATGTCAATATTGTAAATATGTGCTAAACCATAATTCCTCAAACGCGGTACAAATCCTAATCTAGAGTGTCCCCATGGTTGAATACTCCTCTTTTTTGGGGTTCGTTAACTAATCATCGCTCCTTTTTTAATAGATTATGCTCTAGATTATGCTTAAGCAATGATGCCTCTTGCGTCATTGCGTAACTACAATGAATGATCATTACTCTCAGTGTTAATCTCAATATAGGCCTACATCAATTAACTCAGTGGCATTTAAAACTTCCAGGGTTAAGGGTTCCGTGGGCAAAAGTAGGCTATAAAGTGTGCGGGTAGGAACAGTGATGCATTGGTGAACTATTAGCCTACCTCCAATCATGTGATCCTAATAAGAAAAAGAACTGTAGGCCTACACAGAAAGAGTTGTGTATAGTCTACTTTCAGAGAGCATTCATTGATGCATTTTACATAAAAATGCACTATATCTCTGTGTATTATGTATTATTTTGTTAACATGTAGCCTATTATTACAGTGTGTACTGTGAATTTATGTCGAGCAAAAAAAATAAATAAAAAGGAACTAGTTTACCCTCCGCGTTATACTTGTTATCTACTGTTTTAATGGCCTAATCAAAGCGTCGGGGTGGGGGCAAAAATAAATTAAAATAAATAAAAATACGAATAAAAACTTAGCAACATTATAAGACTTGAAAATGGGTTACAGTGGTGTGCCTGTCTATAATGAATACACTTGCAGGCCGTATTATGACTTGATGTTTAGCGCCATCAAGCGATCAAACCCTCAGGAGCTTGAATGCTAACGTCATCACGTTAACATTCTGTTGACGTGGCGTGAGCAGCGGCTAAACAACAGTAGCTAGCAGGTAACTAAGGGCAAGGTAAGACCGAGGGGAAATGGATGTTGTTCGGGACGACTGACTGAGTGGTGTTCACCTTCTCAGGTACAGATAATTCTTCACGTCTTTTGCTCTCCCCCTCGCTAACAGTAAACACCATTTAAACTATGAGAAGCGACAGTATTCAAATGCTACTAACGTTAGTCACACCAACAACAGATAGGTATACGCTAGCTAGCATTGACCTAGCATAACGTTAGTTACTAGCAAGCCATGCTATTGCTGATATTACACTCCCTCTGACACTTAACGTGACTGTTTATTTTAGCCATTGATTGATTGGCCTGTTAGTTACTTAAACATTTCAAGATAGCCGATGCGATTTTAACATCAAGTTAGTTGTTTTCCCTCTCAAATGTGGCTATCGACTGGACTGAAAGTGGTTGGATAAACTGCGAGGTTTTGCTGATATCTGGTTAACTAAAAGCTAACGTTACTTAAGATAGAGATAATCTGTGTAAAGTTAACCGGATAATCACACTCCCGGCTTGCTGGTGATGGCTGGTGTGCTTTATGGTTTGCATGTTAGGTCGCTGACTGGTAGCTAATTACCTAGTCAAAAACCTGGCACTTGGTTGGAAGTAGTTTCGAGTCCCATTAGTCTCTCAGAATAGTTTGTGTCCACAGATTCGCCATAGCCAACATTATCAAGGATGATACAGGAGCCGGTGACGTTCCCAGTAAACAGGAATGGGCAGGTTACATAAACCAAGGACCTTGACATCTCTCAAATGTGAATGTACCGATGTTCTGCCTGAAGTTATCACGTTGAGCAGTCATCAGCGCCTTGTCTTATCTGGCTCTTCTGTAGACATATTAAACCGCCAACCTAACAGATGGACTTTAGTTGTTGTCCCTCTATGCTGGTGTTGGTCGCCAGAAACGTTGCATTAATAATCATGCCACAAGGCAGGAGTGATATTTTCCTCTGGTTTCTGTAGCATGCCTCTCGCGTTAGTGCAGCCGGATGCATGTTTAGTCTTGCATGTTGTTGTAAAGGAACACTAGTCACTATTTAATTTCATTTTAATTTCACCCAGCTGTTAAAGCTGTTATCCCAGTACAAGTATATAGCAGGTGTAATTGTATGGCTATGTGCCACAGTGTTCACATGTGGGGTGACCTTGGGAGCTGGTGGTGATAGGAGGTATGGCTGAAAAATCACTTTAAAAATGACTGAAACTTTATGGGAAAAGCATGCCCCACATTGCTGGGGCTTGTTTTTGCTGGAAGTTATGCAGGAAAATTTTGAATTCCCACTAAAATCATGAATCATATCAGAATTGCAATAACTCTAGTATTTTTTAACCATGTTGTTCTTCACTAATGTGTGGTATGCTCCTGGTGTACACCTCAAACGCTATGAAAAACTAGTGAAAATGATGACTACAGCATCTACATTTTTAGCCTAACCTTTCATTCTCCATCTGCCCCTTTGCAGTAATGCAAATTTGAGTGTTTGCCTGTGGCTGATTAAATCCCAAGTTTCCCAGGACAGCCCTGGTTTGACACTATGGGTCCCATCAAATAAAAAAAGTACTAGTTTTAGAACCTTTTTGACTGTCTTGGCCATCTCTTGGGGTCAAAACATGCTTCGTAATTTTTCAGCTCAGAGCTCATTGTTGCCTCATGAGAATTTGTGTCCTGTAGGAAGTTTAGAAAAGACATTCATACCAGTTTTGACAGTTGTATCCCTTCAGGGCAGAACAGAGGTCGCGCGTTTAACCATTAACATGTCATTCTAAAAGAGAAGAAAGTCTCCCCTGCAGTTCAAGGTTTTTATAATTAAAGACTTATTTTTTGCACTGCTCTCTAGAGTGAAGAAACAATGGCCAGTAGAAGTCAGCACTATGGTTTCCAGTCGGCCACCACAGTGCAACCTGCCAATGGCGGCCATGCCTACCTGTTTGGGAACAATGGCTCAGAGAATGACCTGTCAGAGGAGGACGGGGAGAGCTACGAGCTGCGGGCGCGCGGGCGAGAGAGGCTGCGGAGGAGCACCTCTAGAGAGAGGATGGACGATATTATCTACCTGGCCAGAGATATCCAGGAGGGGGACACCCTGAACAGTATTTCCCTGCAGTACCATTGCTCAGTACGTCTGCGCTGACCTGTCTTGGTCTCTGTCCCCCTCTCTGGGGAGCACACATGCAAACCCTCTCTGCCTGCCATGTTACAGACTATATGAACACACTTTATTGTGTCGTAACTCTGATAAAACATTTAAAGCTGTCACCTCTTTGTATAAACAGCCAGATATTGTATCTGTTTCTATCTAATTCTATAAATTCTGTTGTCACAGTATGCGCAAATTCCCATGCAGTATTTGTCAACTACATGAACTACAATATGTTTGGATGGCTTTACTTGTATTCTTCTGCA
This sequence comes from Myripristis murdjan, assembly GCF_902150065.1. Lineage (NCBI taxonomy): Eukaryota > Metazoa > Chordata > Actinopteri > Holocentriformes > Holocentridae > Myripristis > Myripristis murdjan. The sequence goes on along the minus strand of NC_043988.1, from coordinate 14,010,179 downwards.
TTTATTATTTTATAAACAGAATATTTTTATTTATTTCCAATGCTTTTTTTCCAGAAAGTTGGCTACAATTTTTTTTACTCAATGTTAGGGTTGAACAATAAATAATTTTTTTTAATGAAATCACAGTTTGGGCAAGTGGAATAACCTAATCACAGGAGGTACCATTTTTTGATAAAAGTAAAATTTGTGACAAAACAGCATTATAAATGAATTATTATGGTGCTATAGAAACACTGGCCTACAGATTGTATTCTCTAAATGTAAAAAACAAAAACATTTTTTTTTTCATGCAAGCAAAAATCTAATCATCATTCATATTTTTCAGTGAAAATGAAAGTTATGTTTATTATTATTCCAAGTAAAACTGTGAATCATTTTGCTCAAAGTAATCATAATCTTAATCACCATCAAAATAATTTACATGATTTTTTTACCATGTTATTCAGCCCTAGTTTATATGCATTTTCTTTTTTTTTTGCACAAATGCAACCGTACACGCATACATGCAAGTCAGGAAGGGACAGTCCTCAGCATATTTTGCTGCCATTTTTTTGCCATGGTTGAATGCAATATAGTAAAAGGAGTGTAAGTGTAACAGAGGAGTTTGTAAACATTCTGCTATTGACAGTCAAGTTAACCTTTCTTCTGTCTGTCCCCTAGGTGGCTGACATTAAGCGGGCAAACAACCTCTTAACAGAGCAGGACTTCTTTGCCTTGCGGTCCATCAAGATTCCTGTGAGGCGTTTCAGTGTGTTGACAGAGACCCACAGCACTACACCAATCAAATCTGCCTCCCCATCAGGTGCCCGGCGCCTGCCCCAGATCTCCCCCGTTACCTCCCTTACCTCTGAATCCTCCACAGACTCTTCCTCCTCCACAGACAGCGTGGAAGGCTTCCTCCTGGAGAAGGACAAGGACATTGAGCAGCTGGTGAAGGCCACAGGCCCATCTCGCACCAGCTTGAATGAAGTCGTGTCCTCTTTATCACTCCAGCAGCAGCCACTGCTAGGAGAGGTGGAGTATAAACCAGCTCCGAGGAAGGACCCCTACTACGGGGCAGACTGGGGCATGGGATGGTGGACAGCTGTGGCCATCATGCTTGTTGTTGGCATTGTCACACCAGTGTTTTATCTCTTGTACTATGAGGTTCTGATGAAAACAGACGTCAGCCACCATGATATCCCTACACAGGTTCACATCAGTGGACCCCCTGGACATCGGCAGGGCAATGAAGTGGACCTTCCAGGAGCAGGGGGCATCCATATGGGTGCTGGCCCTGGACATGATGCTGGAAATGCGGGTAATGGAGATCCACAGGGACACGGTGTTGATAAAAGGGGAGACAGTGATGGTGGAAAGCATGACAACACATAGCGGGGAACAGTGACATTTCAAATAAACCAGTTGCTGACTCAAAGACCCAATAAAAACAGGGTCAGTATCCCTATTTTATCTGAGCAGTTTTTATTGATTTTATACATTGGTGCAAGCTGGCCAACTGGTACAGTCACTTTATAGAGGACACAAAATCATTTTTGTATGGTTGAAAGACTGGGAATAAGACAAACCTATGTTCATTCTGTGGATGTGTTTTGAACCTGTTTTTACTCAGTTTGGTCCAACTGTGTTTTCTTCTAACAGGGGACTGTAATTATTTTTGCCATAAAGCTGTTAGGAATAGAATATTCTCCGACACTGTTTTGTTGGAAAGTCCCGATTGCTGCCATTCTGTTATTAACATAGAATAATTAATTTATTTGAAAACTATTGAGCATTTAGCATTGGTCTTATACTTACACTATCAGTATTGGAAGTTACCAGTTGAATTATGTTGTGTGACCTTCTTGAATGCTTGACTTTTTTTTTTCTGGGTCCTTAAGCCTGCTTTGAGAAGGCTGCAATTTTCTTTTTCTCTATTTTGGGAATCACAAGAAACCTCTATGACTAAGGGCATGGTGAGGAAATGGGAAATGCACAGTATTCCCACAATCACTCATAGTTATACTCATGAAATGTTAGACTTTAGAACCTTTTTTATTTTATCATTATGTCTAAAACAAGTGTAACGTGTTCTTGACAGTATGTGCCTTTCAACCTGTGGAAATGTGCAGCAGGCTGGAAAATAAATAAAAGTCTATTTTGAATAAATTATTGATGCTCACACTTGCAGGCCTGCTCACGTTTGACATTTTTTAATTACATTAATTGTCTCATGATCACACTTCTGAAACAAAACATCAAACAAGTGCTACCACTTTGCTAAATGGCAATTTCAGCTTATCAACAATATATTACCAGTAAAAAAACAAACAAAAACAAAACACGTGTAAGTTAACAGTGCACATTTGCTTGACAGTTTGCATAGTTGAGGTAACAGTTGCACAGTGGTCTCAGTACGTTGCTTCACCATCCATATTGTCATCACTCCCTGCAGCAAAATCTTCACCATTGTCAAAATAGCTGTCTATGTAGTCATTTTCCTACATGGAAAAACACAAATGCAGACATGAGTAAAGAGGAACCTTACTTTTTGTCCTTGTTTATTAACCATATGAGAATCTGGGTCTGATGTAATATTGAAATTGGCAGGTATCTGTTATCTAACCTCTTCAATATCCTCTTCATCATATTCCTCCTCTTCAATTTCTTCCTCTTCATCCTCACCCGCCTTTTTCTCCTTTTCCTTCTCGTCATCTGATTGTTCGACATCTTTCTTTTCCAGTTCCTTGAGAAGTGACACAGGTATGAGACTACATACTAAACTACATCCATCATTACTCAAGAAACTAGGGGAATATCTAGTTATATGTAAGTAGACATGACCTCATGGAGCTTCAAACATCAACTGAGTTCACATTTAGAACCACATTAAGGCAAACTGATGTGGAAGCAATGGCGGCACTTGATAAATCTAGTGGGGTCTGGAATAAATTTAAAGGTGGGAGAAACATACTTCCAGTTTATTCAGCATCTTCTCTGCATCTTTGTTTGGTTTCCTCACAGTTTTCTTCTTTGTGCCTGTTGAATTTAAGCACTTGTCTTTATTCTTACGACAGCAAAATCAACATCCATTTAAATACATCATGCATTGTGTATACCTGTTTTAGCACGAGGCTTTTTCTGGCGGGGCATCAGTTCTTTCGGAAAGAGGTTCCAGTCTAAAATGCAGTGAATATGATTACCACTTTTTCCATATTTTCCTCATTTCACTCTAATCATATTGGTGGATATTGGACACATACCCGGAGTCCATTCCTCATCATCCACGTGGCCTTGCTTCAGGTATCTCTCCTTGTATCTCTCCACCTCTGATGTGTAAACAAGAACAGGTTGTACTTTGGTGCAATTTCACACAAACTCCCATCCACTCTCACGACACATTCATCAGACCTGTAACTATAGTAAACACACACTACTCGGTGCTTTGTTAGAGATATAATCTATTAGGCCTCAGCTGCCCATTTTTACTTAAAAATCTTCTTGGGAATGCAAAGCACCAATATTGTGCATCTGAAAACATCTAAAAGCAACACATTCTGATAAAACCAGATTTTGTACATATACTAGACTGTCTCACTGCTGAATATGGGAGCTCTAAAAGGCCCATGACTCAATAGTCAGACATAAATCTCTCCTTTTTCCCAGATATGGAGATAATTAAATGTTTCAGTTCCTGAGTGCTGCATTATCTCACCTCACGGCAGCTAATTATGTTGCTATAGTGTTAAAGTGGGATGTCAGATTTCTAATGCACCGCTCCCCTCCTCACCTGCCTTCACACACAGAGGCTTGATGTTGTGTGGCAGCCGCTGCATCGTTGCCCTCAGCTCCTGTTTCAAAGCCAGCATGTAGTCCTCATCCTCGCCAGCTTTCAGCGGCACAGGCTTGAACTCTGTGTTCTGGGACAATTACAGACAATCACAATGTGGAAATCTCAAATACAGTCCATTCAGGGGGAAGTCTTGTATGAAACTGTTGCTGTTCATCAGCAGATTTGTTTGGCTTTGAGAAAAACTGAGCGTCCCACTGTAAATGTGTGCATCATGTCTGCCTATCTTTCTTTGTTTCTTTTTTTGGCAAATTTAAAACTCAAAATATATGCATTTAGGGCCGCAACAAACAATTATTGTCATTATTATTGTTAATCTATGAATGATTATTTTTTGAGTAATTGATAAATTATTTATTCTGAGTAAAGTGTCAAAAAAAAAAAAAAAAAAAATGACAAATACCCAGTGACAGTTAACAGAGTCCAAAGTGAAGCTTTCAAATTACTCACGCAATGCGACAGCCAAAACAACAAAACAAAAACAAAAAAAATTGCATTTTATAATTATATAAACTGCAGAAAAGCAAGAAATCATTATCATTTGTGAAGCTATAATGGCTAAATGGTTGGTATTTCTACTTGTTAAAAGACTAAAATGATTATGACAGTTATCAGACTTATAGCTGATTAATTTTCTGTTGACTAATCAATTATTGTCTTGTACAGAAGAGGATTGGGGGCACACAAAAATGAAAAAGTTTTAGTTTAGTTCTGAGATTAATGTCACAATCCTGAGAATGAATTCTGAAATGTCAGAATTGAGACAAGAAAAAAAAAAAATCTGAATTCTGAGATTAAGTCTCACAAAAATCTCACAGTTCTGACTTTACCCTCAAAGTCTGAATTCTGACTTCAAATTTTACAATTCTTATGAACTTTATTCTCAGAATTCTGACATTTTTTCTATGAATTCTGTGATTAATATCAGAACTTTTTTGTGTGTGTGTGTAGCCCTAATTGTCATCCATAGGTCTTGGTACTATATGCGTTTAAAGAAAAAAATGTATATAAAGACAAAATGAACCTCATGATGTTTCTGTTATGATCCTTTTTTATTCTTTCAGACTAACAAAGGTGATGGCGTCAACTGTAAGAGAAAATACAAGCCAATTCATACAGCAATAAGCATACTTTTAAAGATATGGAGCATTTTTTTCCCAAAAGCATAATTTATAACCAATTAACAGAAACACCTAAAAGCTGAGTTTATAAATCATGAGCCACTCTCTTGCTCTCTGGCATGCTCTTGCACATTCCACTATAAAGGTGCACGTCCTTCCCTGGAATACATGAAGCTTTGAACTACCCCACCTCACCATTCACTGAGTATACACAACAGCATTTACATAAAATGCACAGATAATAGGATTTCAAGCAGCCACTACTCTTGGCTAAATCATAATATACGTTTTACCTATAATAATACAAGACATGCATCTATTGATACCTTAAGGAATTATAAATGCAATAATATACTGGAATATCATATGTCATTGTGGATTCTCTGCATTTGCGCGAGTGTGTGTGTGTGTGTGTGTGTGTGTGTGTGTGTGTGTGTGTGTGTGTGGTCAGTACTTACTGGAAAGAGTGGGTTGGGCCCCACCCTGGCTTCTGGCATGCAGCCCCTGCCGATGCCCAGGGCCTCGATGTTAAAGGTAAAGGCAGCTATACCACGGCCTTTGCCTGCCATGGATGCAAGTCTCTCCTACAGATCTGCAGGGAGCCCATATGATTTGAGTCAACTTCACTATTAGCAAGGTTAATACATTATGTCTCCTTTTGTCCCAACTGGGAACTGCCTGGTTTATCATGGGACATTTGTCAACCAAATGTTTAAATTATGAAGTAGAGAAATTAGGAACACCTACAGGCAACAGGCCATTATAACCCCATTCCCATTAGGCTATGAGAACATTTACCTTTGATTTCCCTTGTTTTACAGCAATTCACAAAGTAGTGACACTCAACACAAGACTGTCAATACATCCTGACACAGGGCAGTGAAAGCCAATGCACTGCCAGGCCTGTGGAGAGGGATTTAGCCTGGACTGAATCAGCATGTTTTCAGTCTCCCTTTGTTAACCAACCACTAGCTGTCAGCTACTGTCAACATGTTTCAGCTGTTGCTCGACAAGTTAACACATTTTTGAAATGACTGAATTTACCACTTAGTCTGATTAGAAGTTGTATCTGGAGAACAGTTCATCAACACCCGGCGTGGAAACCTTTGCTCACACTACTACTCTGTATGGGGCCCTCATGCGGCTTTTAAATCGCCACGCCTTTCACTGACGCGCAGGGACGCCAGCCAATCGCGGCGCTGTTAATCCTTTCGTCGCGCAGCGGCTCGTCCAATGAGCACACGCTCCTCCTACAAGGGTGTGTCTGCGGCCACCATCATTTTTTACCTCAATGAAAACATACCAGCGCTGACAGCGTACACCTTTGTCACCGCAAAATCAGCCCCCAACACACGCATCCACATCGATCATATCTCGACAAGTGCATGAACTGGGATGTCTGCAACCGAATGGTACGCTCACAAATCGCTCGGAGACGGACTCTTCTGGATCCAGGAGCGGTTCTACCAGTCTGAGAACCGGGCTAACATCTGGCTGATCCGCGGCACGCACCAAGACGTGGTGATAGACACGGGTCTGGGCTTGAGGAGCTTACCTGACTACATCAACGCCAAGGCGCTGCTGGGTGACGATCCGCAGAGGAAGAACCCGCTGCTAGCCATCGCCACCCACGCCCACTTCGACCACTCGGGCGGCCTGCATCAGTTCCAACAGGTGGGCGTCCACAGCGCCGAGGTCGATGCCCTGGCCAACGGGGACAACTTCGAGACGGTCACCTGGCTCAGCGACAGGGAGATCGTCCAGTCTCCCAGCCCGGGATGGAGGGCAAGGCACTACAAAGTCAAGGCGGTGCAGCCCACACACATACTGCAGGAGGGTAGGTGCAGATTGTGGTGGACCCGTGACCAAAGACAAGCTCCTTTGCTCTGTTCCTGCTAGGATCAGCGCCGGTGAATGCAATGAATCAGCCCGGATAAAGACTATGATCGATAGCAATGAAATTAGCAGATATTTAAAGGATGAGTCTGCGCCCAGCGGTACAGTGGTTCTACTGTAGTTTGCACATTATGCTCCAGGGGCCTCAGTGTTGTTATAGGAATATACATACTGCAGAGTGGTGAACTTGGCACAGGACCAGAACCGGCCTCCTAAATAAACACACTTACATAATGACTTATAGGGTTCATGAACCCGGCTTTGTCGTTGCTAAGTGATCCGTCACATTTTTCTGTCTATGGAGGCAAAACGCCCACGCACATGCTCTGGGTTATGACATGAAGTGAGGCATAACCTTATACAGGTGTGCGGGTAATTTGCTTCCCCATGCCATATGCCACTACACTGTTATTGCAAGTAAGAGGGGTTTGTAAAATACAGGAGTTATCTGTGAAGAGGTGGCCTGTATGACTGTTAGTGGATCAGTGTGTGATGAAAAGAAAACTGTCTTCTTAGGGACAGAATATTATGCTTGTTTTTCAATCTGTATGTGCAGAGATGTTCTATTTTAGGACAGCCGGCTGATGTCTTTGATGGATTCTATTTCAGCCGAGGCAGAAAAGAGGAGTACACACAGAGAAATGAACAAACTTGCCACATAAACAACTGCAGAAAAGGCGAGCATCCCACAGCTGCTGCATATTGATTTAGTCATGACCCACCCTCCTGCAAGAGCAGATTCACCATATCCGAATAGGAAAACATACACTCTGCATTTTACAGTCATGGAAATTGGTATACATAGCTTATTGTCACAAAAAAGGCCAGATTTACCCACAGTGTCTTAGGTCTTTTCTCATGGGTTGAGCTGTTTTTTTTTAGCAGGGCCAAACTCTGCCTGATGGGGTCTTTGCTATTCTTGCCAAGTCATTTCTGCATAGTCAGTCAATACACTGCCTTGTTCCGCTGTGTCAGAGCCACTGCTGCAGTGCAGCTGGAATATCTCATTGCTCAAAGAGTCAGTTTCAATCTCCTGTCACGTTGTCTGACTCACATCTTGTCCCAAATCGATTATAAACTTAACCCAGATGTCCTAGACCTGGCACCTCGAGGTGATTTGAGATGATGTAAAGGCAAGAAAAAATGTAGCCTGGGCTTGATCCCAACCAGCCATGTTATGATACAGATTTAGGATGTGGATGCAAGTCTAGGAGATGACATGGGATCAGGATGTCTGTGGCCCTAAAGTTCCAAGTCATGCAGTGTTTGTGAGTGTGATTTGTAAATTATGGCTAATATCTCCTTCACTTTCTCGCCCTCTCTCCTGCCCAGGTGATGTCATCAACCTGGGTGACAGGCAGCTGACAGTGCTTCATATGCCAGGTCACTCTCGGGGCAGCATCTGCCTCCACGACCGTGAGAATAAGTTGCTTTTCAGCGGAGATGTAGTGTATGACGGTGCCATGATTGACTGGCTGCCCTACAGCCATGTCAGCGACTACATCGGCAGCTGTGAGCGTCTGGTGGGGCTGGTGGACAGTGAACAGGTAAAATTGAGACTGAAAATGGGCTGAACTATCATTTCAAAAAGGTCCACTCTCTGTTCGTTTATCAGTTGCTCTCGGATTGCACATGAGAACCAATCAGATCATTTCCGGTGGATAAAAGCAGATGTCAAGGTCCTGTAGACGAGTAAACATATACATTTTAGATGTCAAGATGACTTTCATATCCATAGAAACTCTTAAAAAAAACTCACTGAAATCATCAGTGTTACAAGTGACTAACAGTAAGGCATGCAGAGGTCAGAGACAGACTTTGACAAATGTTACTGTTTTTGTATGATGGATAATTTGTTCGGTAAATAAATGTGAGCATGGCTAGACTTATTTATGCCCTTTCCGAAGTGGCTTGTGGGTCTAATTCACATGCAACATTCATTATTTTGACTTTTCATAATGGAAAAGGAGCGTAAACCATGATTTGTTAGCAAGCCAAAGATAAATGAGCATTTGGCTTAGGGCCGCTGGTAATTTACCATTCTAAATGAGAGCCATTCAGCATCGGGCCCTGGTGTACAGTGGAATAATGCTTTAGTGCTGGGGTTCCCAAACTTTGTCACATCAAGGACAACAAAATAGAACAAGACCTCGCATAATAATACGTAAGATTTGTCCAATGGAATCCTATTTTTTGTTGTTATTATGCTATTACATAGCATAGAGTTTTAACTGTGTGCACTGTCAATTTGGGGATGCAAATTGGCAAGAGTGAAAGCTATGGGAAAAATTGTCATCCTTTTATTTACTCTCACTGTGTTAACCTCATTAAATTGAAAAAAAAAAGGAAAATTAAAGCTGTTGCTCACCTTTCTGGGGACTTCCTAGAACTCTGTTAAGGATCCCCCACTTTGGGAACCGCTGCTTTAGTCTGTCACGACTGATGCTATTTAAATGCATGCAGTTTACACCAGCATTGTTTACATTGATGTCAAATCCACTTAACAGGTTGATCAAGTCCTCCCGGGACACTACAACACGTTTGGAGCGAAGCGGCTGCACCGAATTGCATCCACGTACATCAACAGAGCGGGAACGTGCCCCGCGAGGTTCTCCACGTTCGCCTGGAGGACTCTGGCCGGTGTGGCGCTACGAGCATCCAACCCACGCAGTGCCTGCTGATGAGAAGGCACAGAAGCGGAAAGAAGCACATGCACACAAACAGTAAATGTTTGTGAAATCTGGAGGACGAGGTGGAGGGTGGGGTGAGGAGAAACCCTCCTCACTGAGGTGTAACTTGGTGTAATATTGTTTGTTTACTTATGTAATCCAACAGAATTCATATAATTGCCAAACTATAAAATTCCCCTCTTGGGTTACATTAGTCAATACTCAGCATCATATAGAGCATACATATAGAGGAAATATAAAGTATTTATGTGATTGTTAAACTCTGAAGAATATGTATTTGTTGATTTGAACATGGTTAGATGTATGATTTTTATACTTTAATTGATGGTGAAGTTATAATGGCACAACTCAGTACTACAAACAAAAAGCAGGGAGCTTTGGGTTCTGCTCTGAGGCATTTCAACAGAGTTGATATGGCCATAGTATTTCCCTATGCATACTACAATGCTCAGTGAAGACTCAGTCTACTACCTCCTATGTTTGTAACAGTACTTTGTACTATTGATTTATCCAAGGCTTTGACATTTAAACTGACAATAAAGCCTGTGTTCTAGCTGATTTTCTGCATGCTTGTGCCGCAGAGACTGCTGTAGTTTCTATTTTGATATTCGTCCAAGTTTCATCTTCAGTGTTTCACATAAGATGGCAACTCTAGTGGGATTTGTTGCAGCTGGAAGGAAGACAGAGAAACTAAAGAACAGAACTGGATAGTATATGAACCATCACACTTTCGCAATGCAGGGGAGATTTAAGTGCTATGTCGATCTACCACAAAAGCTTTGCCATTTTCTCTCAGGAAAAAAAAAATATCTTCATCTGCAGAACAAAGGGAAAACTTTCTCACAATAAGCGGTTTTTTTTTTTTTTTTTTTTTTTTTTTTTTAATCCAGGGCACATAAATTAAAAGGAGAAATCACACAGAGGGTTCTTTGGCACCTAGTAACAGTTTTAAGTTTGAGTTATAGTATTTTATGAAAAGCATACTAATGAAATCCCTATGACAATTTTAAGACACATCTGGGATAAAGGATTTCAGAACAGTCGACTGAAATGTACCAAGCATCTGATGTAAAATAGCTACTAGCAGATTTCTCTTCTGAGGATATCTGTAATATTTGGTGTACACAAGACGTAGATGTGACAGAAACAGATGGAGACAGCTGTGAACTGATAAAGCATTTATTATCATTAATGTTATATTACTGAAACACATTTCTCATTTTAGGTTCACCCTCTAGCATGGCGTGCATGCAGAACATAAAGCCTGCTAACACGAGACACACTCTTGCATGGTTATAAAATTCAATGTTATCTATTGCAACAGTTAAAGATCTGCACATTATCTGTTAAAATTATAATAATTATATATCAATATAGCTGCTTTTATAACAAAATCAATAATGTAAAATAGATTTTAACAAAAGACAAAGAGAGGAGGTTTATTTGTTAAATTAAAAAAATTACTTTACAGTAACAAATGCTGTTTTCAAGCTCATGACAAGTTTTAATTCTTAGTACAAATGGTTGCCCCAGTTCTGAACTCCAAGGGAGAAATGGTTAACCAAGTGAAGTCCACAGTAAACAACAGAGACAGAAGAATATGCTTTACTGTACTGACAGGACACACACACACTCTCCTATAGCCTTTGTTTTCACATTGCCACCCTCAGTCAGATGATTTTGTTTTCTGGTTTGATAAAAGCGTTTTGCTGTTGGCATGCAGAATCGTTCAGACGGCAATGACAACTCAAATTAAAGAGACAGGTGGCAGTGCAAACAAAGCATGTTACTCCTGCGCTCTAACTATGATCATGATTTAATACCTAACTGGCATTTAAATGAACAAACGCTCAATTTTATAGGAAGTAAAACACGGCCACCATAGTGTAATTTCCTAGAAGTGTTTCCTGTATTGCATAATATTTGATTGATGTACGTTTCACATTTTACTGGAGTTTCTAAAAGCAGGTAACGCATATCTTGATGGAATCCCACAATACTGCTAAGAGACAGTGTAGCAGAATTGTAAGTATGGCTTTGTTTTTCAGTAACAAGTAACCTTTGGTTTGTGTCAGTTTAATCTAGGTTTTGTTCTGTTACACAGCTATTACCTAATTACAACAACAGCCTCCCATCAACAGTGTGCAGCTAAATGTTTAAATTAAGGACCAGAGCACAGATTTTTACCCTGAAGAGATCACAGTAACGACCAGTACAGTAAATGTAAGCACTTGAATTAAGTTGAACTCCTACTAAAATTCACTTGCTGAAATGATCTCAAAGAGCACAACTCCTGAACTTGTTAAGCCAAATCATGCAAGAAACAAAACGGTGCATAGTATTTTTGAGAGACTGTGAGAGATCATCTTTTGTGTGGATATTAGATGGTAAGTACACTGAAGTAGATATCACAGTAAGTACAGGCAACAAACATCAACCCTTTTCACCACACTGGACGGTTCCCAACATTTGAAAACTCGGAGTGATCACGACCATGACATTTTCAACTTAGCCACATGCTCACTTAGCTTTCACAGCGCAAACACTGCAAACCATCACTTACAAAATACCGATAAGAAACACACAGTCAAAATACTGCTAGTGCATCAACAGAGATAATCTTGAAACCAGTTTTGAGTGGCCAGGACGGCTGACACAGAAGACAAAATAAAACCTTTTTTTTTTTTTCCAGTTTGAAGTTTTGGAATTAAGGATTCCAAGGACAGAGAGAGTGGTGGTTGTGTGTATCGGACAAAGCCTTAGTTTTTAGCATCGCCGCTTTCCAGGTATCCTCACCCGTAACTTCTAACAGCTAGCAGAGAATCTCCCATTTCGTTTCTGTCTTCAGACTGTGGCAACCCAGTAAAAGTCAAGGCAGCCTGCAGGGACTGTCACCTGTCTTTTGTGTTAGAAGACTTTCCAGTTTGCCCCAGGTGGGTCTTCAATGATCCATCCTCCAACAGAAAGGGGGATTGAGGCAGCTTCTCCTCCTCATGACCGAGCATGCGGTTTAAGCAGATTGCCTGAGGTTGGTTCACATATGTTTATCATGATAAATCAACTGTTAATCCATGTTAAACCAGTTAAACCATGGTGTGTTGACCACTGCCTTCATGCCAGCGTGAAAGTCAGCCAGGCAAGGCAAGTTCATACCTGACTTTGGAGCCAGTTGCGGGGGTCAAGTCTGGCCCTGAGGTTCCTGAGGCTGCGTCGGGCCGGGGAGGGCCTTGAGAAGGGCGCTCCCTCAGACGACTCAGGGCTGTGGCTCCCCTCGCTGTTGCTGGAGCTGTTGCTGGAGGTGGAGCTGGAGCAGGAGAGGGTGGTCTGGGTGCTGCGCTGTGACCGAGGTGAACGAGAGGATGTCGGGAGCGGGGCGAGCAGCGACGAAGGAGGAGGCTGGCATGGGCACTGGAAGGTCCCTCCTCCTCCATACCCCCTCCCTCGGAGCGTGCTGAGCTTAGCATCCAGCGACAGAGTGCGCGGCCTCAAGCGCGACGGGGATGAAGACGAGGACGACAAGAGGGAGAAGTTTGAGGAAGGTTCAGCCCAGCCGTGGTGGTGGGAACAGGGGCTGGTGCTGCAGTGGCTGTCGCTGTCTGACGTCAGACTGGCATCTGAGGACAACAGGCCCAGTCGTGGGCAGCGGTGAGGGGTCAAGGGGCTGCGGGGCAGACGGTGGGGGGTATGGGGGCTGTGGCCAGGCAGGCGAGAGGTACAGGGACGAGGGCGGCCAGAGCCGTGGGGGGTGTCCTCTTCAAACAGAGACATCCAGGTGGGGGAGGTGCCCAGCTGGCTGCGAAGCTCCAGCTCCTGCATCCTCCGAGCCAGGATGTCCGACACTGTGCCGCTGAAGTCATCTGAAGTCTCAATAACTGGAGGAAAGACGCAGAAAAATGCAATATTATATTGTTTTGCTGTGTAGCCTGTTTATCAAAATGTAGCTGATACATTTTAAATAATTGGGTTGAATCAAATTTAAAATATGAGCTTCCAAAAACAAATGACACTTTGGATTGGGTAATTAAATCATAAACTGAGTCAAGCTTAAATGCTTCTGTGTTGTTCTTACAGCAAAGATTATTATAATTTTACTTGCAAAAATCAGAATGTTTATCCAACTAGGATGTTGCATTTTGAGGGGATTAAGAGCATAGACTGTTTAAAGGAGAATAAGAGACATGAAAGCTGTTTGATAGATCCGAGAAGCTGAAGTGAAACTAAGGAGGATGGAATAATACTGTCTATGCATCATGAATATGGATTAAGAATAGTATTTAAATGTTTAACTTTTACTAAATAGAAAAAAACTCTCAATGTACAATCATACAAACTATTGGAACAGCTGCACTGCCAATGACAGATGCTCTTGAGACCATTTATTTTTAGAAAAAGATCACAATTAATGAATGGAAAGACTTTACAGAGAAATGGGAAGTATTGCTAAAAATTTGCAATCAAATTACACTTCAACACATCTTTCAGTTTTATGCATTGCATACTTGTATTGATAATACAAGTTAACATGTGACAGTAACATTTTTTTTTTTTTACCCCTGTCATCTCTTCTGTCTTGCCTTACATGTTGTAACTTTATTTGTCCAACAGATGGTGAGACAGACACTAGTTAAAGACTGCAATTCTGCATTCTATAATCTTGATCTATTTGCTATTTGCAGCCGAACGATCTCATCTGAAAATCATTTGAATAACCGTCTCAAAATAAGTCTCAACCAAGGTTACAATTTGATCCAGATGAAAAGTTTCAAAACTGGGCATAGGTAACACTTTAGTGTGCATATGTAACTGAATGTTTGTCATTACTACAAACCACTTTTTTTCCTGTGCTAAAAAAGACAAATGCCCGATAATGTCACCAAAACTGTCCTACGACACATTTAACAACTTAAGTTATAGAGTGAAACTCAATGCAGCCTCTTGAGCCTGCAACATTTACCATGCTATGGTTCATATAGACCCCTACTCCTGTTACTTCACCTGTCGTTGTAATAGGACGAGAGCAGAGCACGAATCTCAGCAGACACAGCATTATCCTGAAGCAGAAGACCCTCGCAGGAGGGTGTGGCAAGAGGGGCTGCCAGGGAGCATTAGGAGGAATGAAACGAGAGGGAGGAAGTTGGCAAGAAAACGCAGTGGTGGAGAGGAGAGGAGGTGTGCAACAAATGGAGTGCAGGTGTTATGATCAAAATTAATTAGGGTTGATGTGTATTTGTTAAGGAAATGATGGTAATGGCGTAAAAACAGAGGCTCATTCAAGGGTTAAGATGATTCACCCCATTAGAAATGAACATGGAAGATAATGAAAAATATAGTGGTGTTCATGTAAACATGGAAATAATAAAGGAGCCAAGAGAGAAAAAAAAAAGGAGCGATGGATTCAGGACATACAGGGAAAATCGAGAAAGACAAAAAGGGACAGAAAAGAGACAATAAGTCAGCATGTCAGAGATAGGATCCCTTCTACCTACAGTACAGAGAAGTCAAGCAGAGTGTGAGTTTGAGATCTTAGAGAGGAAATTTTTTATGGTGATAGCATCTTACATGCACATGGACCCAAAAAAGTTAAAGCTTCAAACAGTTACATGCAACGCAGACATGGTGGAACGGAGACTCATTTCTTGGTCTGTCTATCCATGCCTTCTGGGGTTTTTTTCTTTCTTTTCTTAATACTCTTGTTTTAATACTCGTAATATATGTATATTTTTAATCCCCACACCCTTCCCCAGGGGGTCGCTACCCCCACCCAGGCCATTATTCTAAATAAGAGTCTGCTCTTAATTAACTTGCCTAGCTAAATAAAGGTTGATGATGATGATGATAATACCCTATTTTTATGGCAAAAGGTGACTGTACAATGATTCCCTGCATTTAAAAGCTGTATTTAGACTCTCAAACCTACAGCAATGTGACCTGGGAGACATCTTACCCATTTCATGGTAGAGGGAGCCCTGCTTTGGTGTGACAGGGGCTGGTTTTCTCGGAGACGGGAGCTCAATCTTCATTAGGTCGTCACAGCACTGCTTCCATTGGCCTGGATGATGGAGAGAAGCTGTCAGTCACCTTCAACCATCCAATCACAAGCTGCCTGGCATAACACAATGTGTGTAAAGCTGTAATCTTGTGTAATTCTCTAAATGCTTTAAGGAGCAGTTCACCCAAAATACAAAAACAATATTTTTTGAGCAACCCTATCCATCCAGATAGTTTGTGTGATTTGGCGAGGTTTCTGTCTGCCGTTATCTTCCCTGTCTCCTCCTTTAGGAAAGAACTGCTGCTGCTGACTTTTTCACATGTACATTTTTCATGGTTTAGCTGCACAGGAAAATACCCACCCAGCCCCAATGTATTGGGGTGCCAGGAGATAAGGGAGACTGCAGCAGACTGGAAACCTCGCCAAATCACATAGAAACCATCAGGACTGATAGACTGCACAAAAGGTAAGTGGGAGCATGTTTTTATATTCTAGGTGAAATGTTGTTGTTATGGAACAGATTTAGAATATACGGTGATAATATGGTCCGACTATGGTGAGAGTGAGAGTGTGCCGTGAACTGACTCTCTACTCACTCATGTCATAGAAATGTTGCCAAAAGGCCTCCATCCACCGGTGTGTGTCCTCGCGGCTTTCTGTAGTCACTGTGTGTGTGACCTCCTCCCCTCCGTACTGGTTACTGATGCAGATGCTCTGCGCTTTACTGTGAGGGTCTTTCTCTGACGCACGTATCCTTGTCTCCTGGAACAAGGGAAGACATACATGGGTAAACATGTATGTGTCACAGGATATAATCAGTGTGCAACAAAATGAATCCAATCAAGAAGAAATTCCAATACTAGTGGATGGAAATATGCCCTCATTAATAAAAACAATGCTTAGTCCTTATCTGAGATGTTTCCCTTCAGCAGTTATCGAGCAAAAGGTGCACTCTTGCAGCTCCTATCTCATTATTTTCCACGTGTCTAAGTCTATGTATGACCACTAGATGGCAGTGTTGATCCACTCATCCAGTTCCTCCCTGCTCCTCAGGAGAGCCAGGCTGCTGACTAACAAGATCATACAGATCTGATCTGACTGACTTAGCTCCAGCTCAGCTCTGTGCTGAGGGTCAGAGGCGACAAAAGACTGAGTGAGTCACAGTGGAAAGAATGAGAAGCCCCACAGGCATCAACACGCGCAGACAGACACAGGAAATGAGATGATCGAGAGCCTGACAAGCTGACTGACTGTCCTTGACTTGAGCATGGAAAACTGGGAGGATGAGAGAAATATGATGTCTGCTTGGATGGAGAGGACTACCGTGTCTTAACTGTCTGTGTGATGGCCAGATACAGTCCATGCATATAGCTTTCAAATCTGGTTTTTAATGAAACGAAATAGGGCCTGTGCACTGTTATGTGTTACCGTCCATTAATTCTTTATTACTAAGACAGAATTAATGGACGGGAGCAAAAACCACTGTGCAGGCAGTATTTCATTCCATGATACTTTGTCTTCGGGTCTTGCACCTGTGCAGAATTGGATGTGCATGCTTCATCTTGTATATTCTTTTTATCCAAGGAAGACTGACTGAGCTTGCGTGCTCTTTTTCAACAATAGCCTGTTTCACATTCACACAGATACACCTGGGAGCTGTTCTGATCATTCAGAACAGCTCCCAGACGGGCTCTGAATTGGCTACTGAACAATTCTACTGGAGCAACTGAGGGTCAAGTGCCTTGCTCACAGGCAGCTTGATACTAGTTACTGTGATAGAATCTTATTTTTATTCACCCTTCCTGCCCTGAGTCTCCCAAGTGGCCCAGATTCTAACTGGCAGCCATCCACAGGTCCACTTCTTTACCATCTAGGCTACTGCTGCCCCAGGCATTACCCAAAACACACTCCTGTATTAATGCTGTAAGAGCACTGGATCAAGTTCAACAAACTGTAATACAAACTCCCAGTATCAACTTCTGCACTCCACTCCAGTATTTCATCTGAGTTCATGAGTTTCCCTCTCTGACCTTGTTGATGGCGATGGTGAAGGCCGGCTCGACGTTCACCTCCACGTCTTCTTGCCGGTGGTAACAGAAAAGGTTTGTTCCTTTCAGAACGGCGTACACTTTTGTCCAGCTCTGAGGGTCACCGCCTAACTGCTGTGAGGCAGAGAAACAGATCAACTGATGTGAGTGGAAAACAAGACAGACAGAGCAAGATACAGAGACAAAGAGAAATGGCAAGACTGCAGTTAGGGGAAGAAAAGTAATGAAATGAATCTGGACAAAATGCGAAAAAATGTATTGCAGTTCTGAGAGTTCTTTGACTGCCACATGCCTGCTGACATACCTTGACTTTCAAGCATCCGCTCATCATCTGTTGGGTCATACAGTGAGGCTGAGCAGCAAGGCGACAACACACACTGCCATAAAGAGGAAGCCAGTACGAACACTCCTCTGTAGGAAGAAAAGAAAGACACAACCTATGTTTACATGCGCAAAATTTCTCCAATCCGATCTAAACCTTGGTTGATCGGAAATTCCAAATCCACTGTTTACATGTACACATTATTTGGGCATGCGCGGAGTCGTCTAATTTTCTGGAAATAGTAGTAGAAGAAGAAGCTGTACTTCCGCCTGTGTTGTAAACAAACGCCGCGTTGTCTGCACGTCCTCAGCTCGTTCACTCTTTGTGCCTCTCACATTTTATTTTCCTCCCCTCTGGCACAGTGTCTGTTTATGTAGGTTTTTTTTTTTAATATGGACCTTTTGGACCGTTTGCTACTTGCTGAAAAACGACCGGCTGCCGCAAAGGCGGAAACGCATCACGCTGACGTAACACACATGCACAGTGGAGATAATTTTACCCCAACCAGGAGGACAGGATCCGAATGGATGTGTACATGGACGCCGTTTGGAATAATGATCGGCATAAACCACCTCTCTCTTTCAGAATGAAATTTCTTTCCGAATGGACCGTATCGGATCACAATCTTCCGATTGACGTGTTTACATGAAGCATTTTTAACCTGATTTGGCCTTTATTCCGATTATTTGTGTCCATGTAAACATAGCTAGAGAGAGAGAGAGAGTTGACTACATTGCTAATTTACAACACCGCACCTTAATTTTCCTTTTTTTCTGTTTCATTTTATTATCTTGTTTTCATTTTGATCATTTATGCACAACGTACACTCATACACACTTCAGCCCCCCACATTAATCTGTCCCCTCAACATGAGAAACCACACAGAATTGGGGTGTAAAAGACCAACAGCTCAACAGAGCCCTGTGAAGTGTGGCTATGAAACTTTACTGCAGGCTGAAGGGCCAATGAATAAAACACTGGGGGCCTGTCTGTCTGAGCGTCTGGGCCCTTGTTAGCCTGCATCATTACAGCTTTTACACAGCAGTCACCTCACTAGAACAGCCTTTACCACAGTGACCTTGACAATGGCTGTCTGTCAGAGAACAAGGGAGGACAGAGGAAGAAAGGAGAAGGAGAGAGGAGGTAGGCAGGGATAAGGGAAGTTATTATAATGCAGAGAGAAGAACGAAAGTGATGAGGGAGAAGAGGACAAAAAAAAGAGACAGATGGCTGATTTGGCAGAGAAAGGAGAAAAATGGTGTGAGACAGACTGATGGCGGCTGCCACTCACCGTTGCCTGAGATGGTGAGGTCGTGTGTGCGGAAGCTGTCCTGGACGTGGGACAGCGACAGGGTAGTGTGGGCTAAGAGGTGGTACTTAGGACCCCTGTCAACACACACAGAAGAAGAGCGGGACGCTGCTTTGATCTCTGCATGTGTGTGTCTTTCAGAGTTTGCATATTTATATTCACAAACAATGATAACATTCATGAATAATTAGGATGCTGTTGTAGCTCTACAACAGGGGTGTAAAACCAAACTGTAAAAAAACAAACTCAATACACAATACACCCTACAAAGTGCAGTGTTACAAACACATCCACTTTATGAGAGCCATCTAACCACACACTTAGCTGATGAATTAATGAATATACTGAAAGTATTTCCTATGTTTGTTTCAAATAGTCTAAGCAGACTTTCGCCTTTAGGAGAATTTGTTGATTTCATATTGTTATTCCAAATCTCTGAATGAAAAAATAAGTTCTTTTTCCAAAGTGTAACGCTGGAAATGGGAGGTTTATTTTTCTCCCTAATGTACAAAACAAACCAAACTGAAACTGAGATTGTGACCCAAAAACCACATTGCAACACAATACTGATGCTGGGGTATTTGGTCAAAGATACAGGGATATTTTATTTTTTTTCCATATCACCCAGCCCCAATTCCTTCCACAGAAAACTACTGGGTACAAAATGCTAACTAGCAAATATTAAAAAGCCCACTTACGGTACAGAGGGGACAGGCAGCAGCAGTGGAGCCCCTCCTCCATTGCTGACTGGACTACATGCTCCGGGCTCCATGGCGGCCCGTAGCTTTTTCCCTGCTGATCGACCCAGAGAGGAGCTCAGCTTGCTGGCTAGCTTCCTGGGTGTGCTCCCTGCTGAGTAGTCATCCTCTGAGCAGCAGCTGTACAGCTCAACACGCAGCTCAAAGCCCGGACTGGCTTCATTACTGCAAATGGATACATATATGAATGGTAATATCAGGGTCAGGCACGGCCATGTGTTTTCTGTGGTAGCTGACAAGCCACAATATAACAGAAGAAGAACTTGCTTTTCGTTTACATTTACTCAGTGTTTTAATTTTGACCAACGATAATAACATGTATTTCACAATTACAGACAGGGGGACTGTTTGCTCATAGCACAACGTGAATACCTACAATACTATGGTGTTGTCAAAGCAGATATCGGTAAGCGTCCGGTCCACCATCACCATGTCTGTGTCAAAGATCTCTCCTCCCAGCTGCAGCAGGCAGAACACCGCACACCGATGCAGCTCTGAGAAAAACAGGTGGAGGATAACGGGGTAGAAAAAAGCCCAAATTAAGTGTGGCAGCAGAAAAAAAAAAGTCTATCTGTGAAACACCACATGTGAAAGACATCTGAACAGCTTTCGCTCGATTACACCACTTGGGAACTCATTGTCAGCTCCATAACACTACCACCTGCTTTCTTCAAGACTGTTTTAACAAGGGCAAGAATGTCTGAACCATTGGCCAGAAGGTTTATATCACATGTGACGGTATACAAGTAATGAGAGCGGGAGCCAAGGTCAGCTCTTCCAGCTGTTTGACATGGACTTTTGCTATGGTTAGTGTCAGGAAAGCCAACTGGTTAAAGATGCAGCCCAGTCTTTCTGTTGAATGCTGTAAAGCTCGGATAGCTGTGAATGGACCATGAATTGGGCTCAGTCTGTCCACTATGTACAATTTCGGCTCCTCTGTTGGCCTGTTTTGGATGAAGGCTCTGGGAACGAAGGATTTTGACTCTGGGGTCTGGCATTTTGACTATAAATCTGATTGTTTCACTACTGCGCCACCATCAGGCCAACTTTGCTCTCCGCTTTTACGCTCAATATCTCATATACTCAGTGGTTTAACTTTCATATCCAGTATCCCTACAATGAAACAGCGCTACTGACCGAGCAAAAAGTTACACCCATGGTGAGTTACACCACTTGTGGCTAACATCTGTGACATACCATGAAGACAACATTGACGGAGATATATATGAATTGTATAAAAGCTGTAATTCCATCTTTTTTTTTTTTTTTTCAACAGTGCAACCAAACTACGGTGATCATTTTGGCACTTCTCATCAAAATTCAAGGTTTCGACTGACTCGGCTGAGAAAGGCGGTTCATGCCTACCTCCGCGCTCACCTTGACTCTTAATATTCAGAGGTTGCAAACACATTATTCCCTGTGCGAGTTCAATTTCACTCGGCTTAAAATATGATTGGACAAGTGAGGGAGGAACATGCTCCACTCCTCCGTGCCTCTTGGGCTCAGTTTATGTCTCAGTGAGCTTAATGACCTTGACTAACAGCCTCATTAAGCTTTGTTAAGAGTCTTCTACCTGTCTCCTGAGTTCATTTATATGCACAGGTCATACAGATTAATTCAGTTCAAGTTGTCAAGGGAGAGCGGGAGCACAGAGACCTTTATAATGACTGCACACCGCTCTAGTATTATTAGTGTACACACTTAAAATCACAAACACCAGCCGTATCTGAATTGGTGCTGTGCAGAAAAGTGTCAAGGCCAAAAACAACACAGGGATAGGTTTGAACAGAGCTCTGTTTGGTATGAAGAAGGGGAAAAAAATGCAGCGGTTTCCCCAAGACTAAAACCAAGAGGAGTTTCTTTACTGTAGAACAGATTTCACTTGTTTTTTTCTTTTACGGCGCGCTCTGCCCTGCTAATAACAAGCCAGTTCAGTGCCTGCTGCCTTCTCAAAGCCAAGGGGAGCAGCCAACAGGACTGAGCAGTGGGGCAGGTTGTTCTGCCAGGAGGCTTTCCCATCCCTAACCAGTTCCTGTAAATGCAAAGATCTCTGGGAAGCTGCAGCGGATTCCACTGATCAATGCTGTGGAGGCTGTGCATAAAAATGACATCATTTATAGCCAGTACACTTCAGTGGGAGTCTTGGGTCAGCACAGTTTTCGATATGTAATATTTATGTGGAATACCACACTCATCCAAATGATTTCACAGAGCTTCTACGCTAATTCAACATCTCTGAATTACTCATTTCACACTTGTACGCAAGCAACATACCAATTCCCTCAGATGAATCATTAATAAATTCTGCAAACATAAATCATTCATAGCCCATCAATGAATTTTTTCACACTCACACACACACACGCAGTGAACAAAGTGGCTCCTCACCTCCTTTGTTCTTGAAGTATTCTGTGTCTTTCCACATGAGAGGGATACGAAGGTCTGTGAAGACATGTGAGAGAGGGTTAAACTAAAAATGATATTTACACGATGTCACCGTCTGCTCGTTCTGCCATAATCACCAACTGTGCATGTGTGTACCCTGTTTTCTAGCTGGGTGCCAGACAACAGCAGTGACCCTGTGTTTTCCTGCTTCACTTTCTCACCACATTCTAAAAAACAAAACAAAACACAACAAAAAAAAAAAAAAACATCCTGGGAAAGAAATCTCTCCTTTGCCTTTCAACCCTGTTGCTCCCTGGTGTAGCTTGTCTCTCAGCGGTGTGCCTGTGAGACAAATAGAGTGGCTCCGTCATCATTCATCTGACTGCCCTCTCTCACAGTGTGACGGGCAGCATCTGCAGGTCGCCATGGTCACAGCCAGTCAATAATGAGAGAATGAAACGTCCTATAATGGAGAGGGAGGAAGCTACGTACCAGTCTGCGCCTGATAGAGTGACTCTGCATTAAAATACAACTACTCTCTCTCTCTCTCTCTCTCTCTCTCTCTATTTACTTCCCTCTTTCTCTGCTGGCCAGTCTTCTTGCTCACCAGAGTGCATCCTCTCTCTGCAAATTACACACCATAATCTCCAATACTCTCTGCATGCTTTCCCTCCCGTCTTCTTTTCACAAATACGCTTCCTCCTGTTCTACTCTGCAGATTCTCTCGTTTCATTTCCTTATCTCGCCACTGGTCAGTTCCCAGTTTCTTACTCCGCCTCCGTCTTCCCACTGCCTCTCTTTTGGCACTTTTCCTCCCCAACAAACACACAGACAGACATTCAGACGAGCCGGCGCTCACCCGAGATGGCAACTTTCCCTTTGCACGGCAGCCTGTCGTCCATCGGCCCGGCGTCCGAGGACCTTCGCGCCACCCTCTGCATGACCTGAGCCTCCTTCATCCTCTGCAGCTCGGACATGTAGGCCATGATGCGGGTGCTGCAGGTCTGCAGGCTCTTGGCCGCCTCCAGGGCCTGGTCTCTCTGCGAGCAGGCGGCCAGCAGCTTGCAGGCCCCATCACGCATCCGGATCTCATGGTCGATCTTCTTCTGGATGTCGCTGTCCTGCAAGGGGACAGGGGAGGAGGAGAGGGAGGAGATGGCCCTTTAGTGACAGATAAGGACACAGAGTATTTGGCAATAAAAGGAAGACAGATAGGTGAGGGGTGAAAGGAGAAGGGTTTTGGAGATAAAAAGCATCATTAACAGATAACGACACAAAGGAGAAGAGCTGAGAGATTATCAAAAGAAAAGTGGGAGTAAGAGCTTAATCTTTCAAGACAGTGTGTGTGTGTGTGTGTGTGTGTGTGTTTTACTGGTTGACAGAGAAAGGGTGTGTGAATGAGAGAATTTGTGAAGTCTGCTGTAGATTACAGGCCTCTTGTGAATACATGGTGGGGTGTGTCCTTGAAAGCATCAGTATGTGTATGTATGTGTGTGTGTCTATGTGTGTGTGGGCACATGCAGTATTCAGGCAAAAGAGAAAAATATGGCCTTTATGCCCTCTGCCCTCCCCCCGACTGAGCAGACATGAAGATGCTGAATCATTTAGTACCCCACCTTCAACACAATCGCCACACACACACACACACACACACACACACACACACCAAAACAGTGAGAACAGCACAGCTCAAGTGAAAGAATAAGGAATGAAGCTGTCAAACACTGGACATCTGTAGTCCAAATGACTCCAGATACACACACACACACACACACACACACACACAGCAGCAGCAGCAGCATTCTTCGAGGAAAAAATAAAATATTACTTAATTGAATCTGAAGGGCAAAGAGAACCTTCCTTTGGCAGAAAGACCCTGTACATTTGCAAGTAAATGCATCATCGCCATGAATGTGCGCGCGCACACACACACACACACACACACACACACACACACACACGCAAACTACACTCAGTTAAAGCCCTGAGCCCCAAACTGGTTGACTAGCTCCTCTTGTAGATAGATAAGTTCAAACCAATCCCTAAACCCAACTTCAGCTTCCCCTGTCAGCAGAGGAGAAATACTGGACTTAAACAGGGGAGAGAGAGAGAGAGAGAGAGAGAGAGAGAGAGAGAGAGAGAGAGAGAGAACTAATGCTCAAAGAGATCCAAAAGTGAAAGACAAAGCAAAGGCAAACCTGTGCTGGTCTTGAGTGCTGCCTCTCTTTTGCGAGCTGCAGTACCTTTGAATTATGCATTCACACAGCAACAACCTCTGGAAGCAAGGGAACACTGGTGGGCGCAATAAAATCTTAAGAAACACAAAGTTCACTTTGTGTATGAAACTGTGCGAGGGATGCACCCCAATGCCTAAGTGTATGTGAAAGCAAACTAAAAGTTTTCCCCTCCAGCACAAAATTAGCAAACCCATCCTGTTTCCACAAATGCACACTCTAATCTTCAATGCTGCCTTGGCCTTTCTTTCCACTGCTCTGTCTCCACCTGATAAATACTGCTCCCCCTCTTCCACTCTGATGATTCTCATTTATCCTCTCTCTGTCTCATTCTCATGCATTTTTCATTCTTTTGATTTAAGCTTTTATACTTTCACTGCCCTCCCACCCCTCCCTTCCACCTTCTCTCATCCGTTCCACTTCACTGTCCTCAACTGGCTTTTATTTCTTCTTTACACTCCTCTCTCTCTCCTCTTTTCTACCTGTCTCTCCCTTACCGTCAGGCCCGCGCTGTTCGACAATGGCACAGCGGGAGAGGAACGAATGCGGCGCGGACACAGCGGACCACATTTGGACACAGACTATGGCACGGGCACGGTGCGCTTCAAATGACGTTTCATGTATTTCTCATCTCAGCGCTTTACTGGCAAAACAAGCCTGGTTCTTGAATAACAGAGCAGGGAGTGTAACCACACTGGCTCTGCATGGTGGGGAAAGCTACACCAACAACTGTAAATCAGACAAAATTCAAATACACTGTCTCCAAACCAAGCCAAACAGGATAAAGCTCTGTCGCAGTGCATCAGAGCACTGTTTGAAAGCTGACTGTTTGGCTTGCCAGCAGTCTGACGTGCATTAACACTATCTCGTTCAACAATAACAGCATATGACATTAAAGGGGACCAAAGTCTTTGCTGCCAGATTCTTGCTCATAAAATACTACCAGAAAGAATAATTAGGAGACAAGCAATGATGAAGTGTATTTACACTGATGACGATAATGATCACACAAGAGTCTTGTGTGTGTGAAGCCTGGCCTACATTGTGGAAAATGCAGGCAGACGAGTACGTCTGACATTGAATAAACGCCTTAATCGGCCTTGCTGTTGACTCTGAAAGAAAGCAGAAAGGCAGGTAGCAGTAAACTGTCTGTGGTGCACAAACGGCAAATTGGATTTCTAGGTCAAGTGTTTGTTTTTAAGAGTCGGAGTACGCGTGTGTGCTTTGCATTCATCCTAGATTAGTGTCTAGGGAGAAGGGAAAACAACAGAAATAAAGACACAATCGCATTTATGTTGATATTTCAAAAAATAGTCATATCATTTTAGGCACACACACAGAATTGCAGGAAATGGAAACAAAGTCAAATTCCTGAATCAGCGTTACGAGGCACACACTACGGGGTACAACGATTGAATTTGCAGCATCCACGCAAAATAAAAACAAAACCTATGCCAGTGCTGGTAAAACACACAAAGTGAAAGGACAGGCTCTGTATGTTTCTAATTTAGTGAGAGCGGGAAGTGAGAGAAAATTAGTATTCTGCTGCAGCGTCTTGCTAGCCTTCAACACAGTCCAACAGCAGGGCAATGGGCCTCTTGAACCATTATAAATGTTCTCTTTGAAATTTGTCCACAAACACAATTTGCAACCATTCTGGGGGGGCCGGACAATTTCAAAACATATTTGACTGTGCTGTTTCCCATTTTCAAAGAGGACACTTGTGCTGGTTTTTGAGGCTGAGGTCAAGCACCCTATTGGACTGTACTGAAAGCTCGCAAGAAGATAGAAGGAGTGGTGAGTCTGCCGTCACATATGGTCACAAATGATGGGTATCAAGATTTTTAAGTCAACCTGGGTTGAAAAATGCCGATCCTATTCTTCAATAGTGAAGGCTTTTCCCTGGCAGGACAGATAACCTGTAGACAGGTAACAGTGAAGAAAAGAGACAGAAAAAAGGTAAAAGTTGGCCGGATAGAGCGAGAGCGAGAGAGAGAGAGAGAGAGAGAGAGAGAGAGAGAGACTGCGTCCAAATGTCCTTGTCTTTGGTGGCACCACAAAACAAGCTCCATGCACCACTGAGCCTGGGGCTGTCGGGCCAACTGTTAAGGAAAACACACACACACACACACACACACACACACACACACATATTCACACACTTTAAATGTACAGGAGCTGTCACCACAGTACAGTAGCATGCTGTGGGTCTGAGAGTGACCTGCTAGGAGGAGGTCCTGTATTTATAGCAATCAAATTATCAGGCTTCTCCTTCTGGGGATCTCAGAATAGAGGCCGAGCAGCCTAGATCACTAACTCTAATCCACACGCTGCCTCGCCAGTGTCGGGTTTACCGAGCAAACACTCTGACATAAACACACGCAGACGTGGATGACAGAGATGAACACACTTGCACCAAACAACACGGGCCCGCGCACATCGTGCAACAACAGGCGGGACAAAACGCCATGAGTGGATGATATGCTCGCTCGCTTTCTTTATCTCTTCCACACATGCGCACAGAGGCACACATCAAAGTAACCCCCTCCCACACACACAGTCACTCTTACAAACACACACACACACACAGCGATTCCCTTGCACGGCGTCCTCAAAACGGCAGGTGCTAGACCAGTGGGCAATGCCAGAGAGGCTGCCAGTGACAGCGGCAGCAGGGAGGGTGCCAAGCAGGGTGGCGGGGAGAGGATGAAGGAGAGCTGGATGGGTGACATGGAGGCACTGCAGGCTGAATATCAGGCAGCCACAATAAAGGAAGGGTGGTGTTGTCAAAGGGGGACAAGAGAGGGCTAGAGGAAAAGAGAACGCAGCAGGGGGAAGGAGGAAAAAGAAAGGTATGGTGATGACAAGGAGAAAAGGCAAAGAAGAGGCAGGGTTAGACAGTTCAGGAGAGAGGGAGAGTGGAGAAAGAAAACGACTACAATAAAAGACAGTGAGGGAATTGCAAGGGGGGGGAGGAGGAGTAGGATGTCAAGAGACAGACAGGAGAGGAGGCGATGAGGGGGCAGAGAGAGAGAGAGAGACGGTGAGGAAGACAAGCGAGAAGGAAGAGAGTTCGAGAGGGGAGAGTGGGGAGCAGAGTCAAGAGGAAGACAGGAATGACAAGGGGAAGAGGCGGAAAAAAGGGTGACAGGCGAAAGAGAGAAAGAAGTAGTGGGGAAAATGGGGAGACAGAGGAATGCTCGAGGAAAGTGAGAGGTAGCGGGTGCTACAGGGGAAGATCTGCTCCCGGGGTAATGAAGCGTACGGCGGTGGAAATGAACCCGCGTGAAAATAATTGGGAGAGATGGAGTCTCTCTCGAAAGGGGACAAACTGAGGACGAAACAGAGACAAGAGTGTGTGTCCGTAATATTGCACTGCAGGCTAACAACACTAAACTTCATAATTATATAATTTCAGCAATTCAGTTACACAACTATGGAGTGAATAATCTGTTCTAACTGAATTTAGATAACTAGCATGCATTTCTATCTGCAACGTAACACCTTAAGAGGCATTTCTCTGGTAAAACGGCGACACATAAATCCCACAGAAACCAATGACCTCAAATCCCTCAACCATCTTACTGAGTTCCAGACAAGTGTTTAAATAAACACTGCAGCAGCAATACAATATTTGTGTAAAGTGACCACACAACACTTATCAGTACAATACTAATGTTGTAATATGAGAGCGGCTCCTCCTGACTGTATGACAAAGTCGGTCTCCTGCGTAATGCCACTGTAACCTTTCAGCAGGTAATTTGATGCCTCAGTAGATACCAGATGGTCACTTCCTCTGTCACCTCTCTGTCCCGTCTGGCTGTGTGTGCTACTGTAGGCGTTGATCCTCACTTGAGTGTCTCACACACACACATACACGCACACACACACAGGCTGGTTGGGGATTTGACGCCACCGCAGATGGTGTGTAATGGTTTGTTTACGATGTGTTGTTCTGCATGAGTAGGCTTTCCTGTTCAGATCACTGACCCTTGACCTCTGACCTCTATCCCTGACCAGACCAGACGGCTGCACTTAAAGCATGGGGTCAGGCTCACAACCTACTACCGTGTCTGTGTTTGCATGTGTGTGTGTGTGTGTGTTTGTGCATGTGTGTTTCCACACATTCTTCCATTCAACAGGCTGGGGCATTGCTTTCAGACACTACACAGTCTGCTTTATAAACAGATCAATGTTAATCCAATCCACTTCAGAGCACAGACACACAGGAGAGTGAAGTCCACACCTCACTAAAATCCCTGAGCAAAACACACGCAAAATATTAACTGTGAATAACTTAACCAATAAGGCTGAATGATATGGGGGAAAAAATCATACTGCTCTTACTTTGAAAGATACTGTGGTTATGATATGATTCACAAGTTTAGAGGGAATGATCATTTTTGTATCTTAATTTTTATTTTCATCAGAAAAGTCTATTTAAATGAAGGTATGGTTTTTGCTGTTGTCGGTTCCAAACATGTTTGCTTATGTCTGGAAAATACAATTTGCAGGCCAGGACATCTCTGTGCAACCGCAATACTTCATTTATAATGTCATTTTATCATACATTCTACCTTTACCGGTAAAATAAAATAAAATAACATAAAATAAAATAAACATGGCTCCAGCAATTTGGATATTATGCTTTCCCATTTTGCGATTTCTATAATATTTGTAATTAATTATTCAGCTCTGGCACATTCGCTAAATATTTTGAATTCCATGAGTGAAGTATTAACTGTAAATAACTTTCCAGTATTATTGTTACTGGACTAAATAAAAAAAAATGCACCAGAATACCTTCACACATCAAGAAATTCCAACAATATGATATTTTGCCACATTTTATGCTTGTTCAGGAGATCATGTCAGTTTGGAAAAGTGATGTCTGAATATTTTCTGTCCACCTCTGGAGAGCGGAGACCAGATTTCAAAGGACTGAAGGTCAGCTTCTGTACTTACGATGTCATGCTGCCACCTCACCCTCTATATTGATCCAATGTTATCATATGTGCTGCCTGGGCAGGCACCGTAAATAAAGCCCATTTACGCTGAGGTCACTTCTCCTCTCTACTGACAAGGCCACGGCTGACCGGCCAACTAAAACAGCTGGTCAGAACGGCAGCGAGAGGGGGCTGATATGGAGAGAAGAGAGAGAAGAGAGAAAGAAATGAAAAGAGAACGGCAGGGAGGAACAATGGCAAGGCGACAGGGGAGGAATGCTCAAACACACAAACACACAGGCATGGTCACACATTCACACACAAACCAGAGAGGCAGATGTCATGACAGACAGAAACCCAAGTGTGCACTCTCTCTCCCACACACACACACACACACACACACACACACACACACACACACACACACACACACACACACACACACAAACTAGTCCTGGTGAATTCCTGACCACTCCCAGACACTGGGACTTTACTGACCAAAGTTAGCTGGCTTTCAATTAGCCAGCCACAACTATGTGCCTCGCCTTCCTCTCCACCCTCTTCCGCTACTTTCCCTCTCGCTTTCTTCCCCTCTTCCTCTCCCACACCCAGTATGGCTGTGGCAAGGGATGGAAGGAGAGATTAAGGTACCAAAAAGGAATGAATGAAAACAAAATTAAGTGGATGACGGTAGAGAGGGATTAAACAACGAGAAAAAATGGCAGCAGGGGCACTGGACGTATGAGGTGAAACAGTGAATGATTGAAGGATGAAAGAAGGAGGAGGGTGAATCGGTGCACTGGGATCACAAGGGAAGAAAGCACACAACTCATATCCCACTCTCTCTCTCATATGTATGCACACACACATGCACACAATTCGCACTGGTCTACATGCACCAAGATATACAAAACACACAGTCCTAAGTTAGATCTGTAAAACCCAAACAAAAGACAGACGGTCCAATCAAAGACATGAAAAAAACCCACAAAAACACAAAGATCCAATTCACCACACAAAGTCGCTTTAGTGTTTCAGATTGCAGCTGCTGTTGGGAAAGCAGGGGACAACAGAACAGAAGAGAGGGGAGGGAACTGGTTTGGTGCTGGTCAGTTGGGAGAGGAGGGAGGGAGGGAGGGAAGGCAAGTGACATAGAGGCAGAGAGAGAGACACAGAGCAAGTGTGTGTGTGAGAGAGAGTGAGAGAGAGAGAGAGAGAGAGAGAGAGAGAAACAGTAACGGGGTGGAGTGTTTGTGCGTGCCGTTTACGACAGCAAAACTGGCTGCAGAGCAGTCCGGGCCTGCTCACTGCCAATACACACTAACACACACACATACACACACTTCCAGGGCTCTCTCTTATGGCAAACTGTGGTCTGCTCCGCGGTCTCGGTGCCAAACTGCTGATGTCACCACTGAGGTGATAGCTATAGTGTTTCAGCACTAGACCGGCAAGATGCTCTGCTCTTATAGCTGGAACACCGTGAACTCTCTCTCCTCCAGCGGCTCATGCATTCACTTATTCGCCAACAATACAGACTGTTTCGCTTCAACTTGGCTCGCCTGCAAAACTGTGTGTGCATCTACTGTATGGATGTGTATGCGCACATGTGCTTATGTGCATGTGTGTGTCCAAATGACTTTGCAGCCAGCTGTTCTCACACAAAGGCAGAGTGTTTGAGTGCAGCTGGGTCGCAGCGCACAGGGGGCGGAGTGAGAGCAGAGCCTGCTAAAGGCAGAAAGAATGTGTACGTTTTGTGTGTGTTTGTGTGGTAAATCAATATGTGTTTTGCATGTTTGATATGTCTGCAGGAGTTAAATGAATATATCTGGTGCATGCATGCAAGAATCCAGCATCAATGTGTGTGTATTCTGCATTTTATACACGCTGTTTTTATACTATGTTAAAGGAGACTGAAACTCTTCAAGCAATAAAACACATTTGTTTAGAGCTACGTGAGAGAATGGAGAGACCTTAAAGTCTGCCTAGTAGCGATCACCTCCACAATTTATAGACCCACTAAAGCTTGTTGGCTCAAACACGCCTGTGCACACTCAGCCTAATGCACTGGCTCTGCATTATCATATAGTAACACAGCAGGATGCAGGACGAAAACTAGGCTGGAAAATTAAACCACAGGATCATGTGAAGACATTCTGTAGGTTTGAGCATCAGGAAGAGTGTGTGTTGTTATTGTGTGCGTGGGTGTGCATGTGTGTGGTCTCCGAGCACCTTACAGGCCTGCAGAGTGCAGATTTATGAAATGCTGCGTACACGTTCCAGACCCAGACTCATAAATAACAGTGTGGGACAGAAAAAAAAATAGGTACACATGCAACCTGCAAGGGAGTTTATTATAAGTAACAGCAGCTCAAAAACCCTAATAAGAACAGTACACCTCCTTCCTCTTGCTCCTCTCCCAACCCACCTCTGAGAGGGACCGAGGGGAACAAACTGGGCTGCATTCAGCACAGACTTATGTGACGTCCAGATTCCATGAACGTGGATGGAAATCATTTCAAACTGGAGAGCGCAGGCAGAGATGATTCAGACATGTACTAGGCCTATGTGCTCTGCTTTCAATATGTTGCAAGTTCCTGGATCCAAACAGGCTGCAAAGCGCTGATAAAAATAGGCGGTGAGGAATGCGGCACACAAAACTGTTTTAGCTAGTGAGAGACGCGCTGATGATAAGTAATACGCCGAATGTTTACCAGTAATGTGTGTTGATTCTGGCGTATTGTGGCGATGCCCTCAACCTTTGAGTTAAGAGAACAGTCCAAACACCTTCTGATGAAGATCAAGACACAGAGAGGAGACATGCAGAGAAATCAAACGGTAACGGAGAAGGTCTAATGAGAGTAATTGGCAGGCTGAACTATCTCCGGGCCGCATACGGCAATTAATAAATTAAGGAGCACACACCCACACACAAATACACTACATCGCTGAACTTCAGTGGCCCAGAGAGCGCTGTGCACTGCAGGTTGGCACGGAGCCATAGACTATTATACAAGTTGATGCTGCCTTATTAGCTGATTAGCCAGCTTTTCCAGTAAGCCGCCAGCCCTTATAGAGCAAGCAAAGAAGGGCACAGAAAGGCAACGGGTGCGAGGCAGGTCTCTCTAAGCTCCTGATCAAAGCCCGCTGTGATCTTTCTCAATGAGAACACTCGGGTAGCACGTCCCTAAGTGGGAAGATGAGAATAAAAGAGGGATTTAATCATATTACGAGATACTCAAGAGGCAAAAAAAAAAAAAAAAAAAAAAAAAAGAACTCAAGTGACACTTTAATCCAGCCTGTGTTATAATTTTTGACATCTCATTACAACCTTTTGCCCCTCAAATGCTTCAAATTACTGTCTGAAGAGAGCGGTGTTAGTCTGTGAACATGAGTTGGTTCTATCACTTTTGAACTGCCACAGGGGCTGGGTGGGGTATGTGATATAACACATTCTAAAAAAAAAAAAACCTCCTTTGATTGTGTAAACAAACTCAAAGTGAGGACAAGTGTCAGATTAACTGACAGGCCTCTTGACATGTCACCGCACACCTCGAGGAAACATGTCGGGGCGGCGGGTGGGTGAGAGGGGGGAGTGTGGGGCAAGCTACTTTGCTTACCATCAACCTTCCCTTCCTGTTGAAAAAAATAAAAAATAATCTAAAAAAAGACGGAGATTCAGAGGGGCTTCACTGGTAAAGGCTATATTTTGTTTTTAATTGTTAAATGAAACTGATCACACAACATAGGTAAAACTGTTTCAGTCCACCTTCCCTTTATATGTTACAATCCAAGATTGTATTTTATTTTCATGTCAGCGATCAGTTTGCAAGATTGGACGCCCTCATTTTAGCACGACACCCCTCAGTTATACAATAAAATGGGTTTATATTCAAGTTGGCAGGGGAAAGATGTACAGCAGTGGGGTGTCAAAAGAGCAGTAAAATATGGACAAATGGATGAGGAGAAACAGTTAAAAGAGATGGAGGGAAGGGGCGGGGGAGCCAGAGGTCACAGTGTCACAGTTTGCCAGGAGGAGAGTGGCATCCCTGCTGGGACGTGAACCATTAAGCTCCTTTTCTTCTATGGAGGGGGTGTTTTTTTTTTTTTTTGTTGCTGTTGTTTTTGGGGAGGGGGGCGGGTGGTTATCTCACTTGCACAAGCCCATCCTAACACTTGCTGTGCTGCACGCTGTAACACATTTGTAAAGCTCTCATTAGTTGACTTTCACAAATAAATGCATGCAAACCCCCTGCCGACCGATTCACAGTTTCAACAGCCTGACGGAGGGAGGGAGAGAGAGAGAGAGACAGAGAGAGGGAGGGAGAGGGAAAGAGAGAGAGAAAGAGAGAGGGAGGGAGAGGGAGGGAGAGAGAGAGACAGAGAGAAAGAGAGAGAGAGAGACAAAGAGTGCTGGTCTCAGTAATCCCAGGCTTTCCTCCATGTCTGAAGCAGGATGAGGAAATCAGGGTTAATTAGCTCAGCCGGCCTAACTAGCATTTAAGCGCAGCAGTCTTTTCCCTCTGCCATCTTTTCTCCGACTACAGAAATACACAGAGAGGTGGAGCTAAGTGTAAAGCATGGCACACACTCTTCACCGATTCAGACCCAGGCTGCATATTTCAGGAATGGCCTTACAATCAAACAAATCACCACCAGATAATGAACAAATGAATGATATTTATCTATCTGACTGGTAGAACACGAGCAAGTTATACCACGTCTATACAAAGCAAGTGGGTTTCACAGTTTCACAGTTTTTTTTTTTAGCTAAAAAGAAGTGGGTGAGACCACTTACAGTAGCAGAAGCCCTGTTTCCATATTTCACTTACAGCTTAACTGGTGCCACGTCCTTCCTATCCAACAGAGTTTTCTCTGATGCTTTAACTTAAACATATTACATGTTAAAGTTAGGACTGCCTGCCTAAATGTAGAGCATGTCTTGTATCATGCGCAAATGGGCAGGTGACCCATTTACCACTCCGCTGTCAGAGCCACAGCCGATAATTACCTGGGACTGTCGCAGAATGCAGGACCAACATGCCCGGTTATCCCATTTACCCTGAGCTCCAGTCCCACATGGGATTTCACACCAGTGTAGAAAGAGGTATCGGTTGCACCCTCCAAGTGTCCAGATAACCTACATCTATATCCAGTCCATTTTTCTCCCCTCCTCTCTTCTTTCCTTTCTACTTCCCTCTCTCCTGTCCATTTATTGTACAATGACCCCTAAGTCACCTGGCTCACCTTTCATTGCTTCCTCTCATCATTCCTGCACATGTGTTCCTTCCTTCCTTCCGGTACCTGCAGGCAGCTCTCCTGCGCCCAGATAACAGCAAATTACTCGGTCCTGAAACCAGGCGTTCAAAGGAAGCCATTTCTGAAATATAACCCCATTACTTCCGCTACATGCTGTACTCTCTCTCTCTCTCTCTCTCAATGTCATGCATAGGAAATACATACAAAGAAGATACACACTTGCTCCCGCACACCCCTCTCATTCCACTGACCTTGGCACCCTGTCCCCCTATCTTTTCCTAAACATGGTTTCTCTTCCATCTCATTTTCTCTCTCTCCTGTTCAGGGAGCTCTATTGGAGCCCCAAAAGCTGCTGTAGTTGCGGCTGCTTTTATCAGTCTCTATTATTCATCACTTCTCTTGCTGCTCTTATTGCCGTTGCCTTATTTAGACACTACAGCCAAACGTGTATATATAACCACATGTGCTGCCCACACGTGTGTCCTGTAGAGGCGGCGGGTGAGTAAGGCTGCAAGTTTGTCATGCATCCTAATGACAGAAAGACAAAAAGGCTCACACATGCACATGCATATAATTATGACAAGCAGGATGAAGCCCACGATGAAGCTGCGGGTGTGTCCATAAGCGCTATTGACCAGTGTGAGGCCTGAGGGGAAAGCGGCTCATCAGAATATTTATGAAGTAGCAGGACCTCTGAGCTGATTTTAAATAACATTCGACATCACTGGACCGACCCTGACCCCTCCGCCCTCTGGGCAAAATGTCTGGAAAAAAAGATAAATGAGGCACGGCGAGAAGAAGCGAGAGATAGGATGAAAGAGCTTGAATAAGAATGTGGAGAACTTTTTATGATAAAAGCTGCTAATTTCACAGTTCACTTCCGACAGCTTCGTGATTTTAAAAGTTACCTTTCACCGATTTTATGTTTGTCATGGCCAGTGATACAATTTCAACTGGGACAAAATGGTTAATCCATCGTAGGACTTTACAGAATATCACAATGGACCAGTTAACGACAACAATATTTTTTCAATTAACTGACTAATAGTTTTGTCTATAAAATGGTAAAAATGGAATTAGAAAGTCTCTGCTGAATTTAAATGGAACAGAACCATAATTAACATCAATAGTAATACCTGTATTTACCTGCAATTTCATGTCTAAATGAAAAAAAAGGTCTATCATTTGGTATATTTACTTGATAAATTACTATAAAGATTAATAGGTTATCAAAGCTATAATCAATAGAAATTAATCTTCTGTCCATAGACTGATCGATTCAGCACTAGACTGCATTTACTAGACAAAGGACAAGCATATGAAATGTGATAGCACACTGTTGATTTTTTTTTTTTTTTTTTTTGGTGGTATGCCACTAATTAATGGTGGCCATGAATTAGGGCCTGGGACCTGAGGCATATTAGTATCATAGGGCAGTAAAAGTAAAAGTAATGGGTGTATTTGTTTCACCGGCTTGATAAATGACAGTCGTGTTCGTGTCAGGGGGAACACATGTAATCTGAGATCCACTCGCACTCCCTCTGTCTGTCGCTTAGGGCTCTCCTCTCTTGCCACTTTACAGCACTTACAGCCCGCTCTGGTTACTAATGCTCAATAGTAACCCTGCGTGTGTGTGTGTGTGTGTGTGTGTGTGTGTGTGTAGGTGTGTGTCATGTCACAGACTGAAAATGAGAGGGAGAAGGAAGGTAAGGAGGTAAGGGAAACTGAGATTGACATGTGACAAGAACCTGGCTATTTCAAACTTAATTAATCACTGGATGTGCACGTGTGTGTGTGTGTGTGTGTGTGTGTGTGTGTGTGTGTGTGTGTGTGTGTTTGTGAGTATGTGTGAGTATGTGTGCCTTGGTTCTTATCTCTGCCTTCCAGAATATCTTTAATAGATTGGAAAAATCCTATAAACATCACATTTACATACACAAACTAAACTTCAACACATAAACATGTTTACTCCGCCACTCACCTACCAAGCAGCGCTACACATTCTGACACAGTCACACTACTTCAACATTTTCTTAACCAAGCTGATACATTTGACATTTAACTGTACCATGAGCAGGCGAACGTGGGCAGGGCTAGTCTGGGTCTTACATGGACCCCAATTTAGAGTGAACCCCCTTTCTCTTTGCTGCTTCTGTCCACGCTGGAAAGAAAGACAATGCACACAACACACACATGCAGTTAGGCCATTTACACAGGCTTCACTCTAATGTGTTTTAGACAGGCGTAGACTACATAACAGCTGAACAATTAATTTTGATATTACTGAAACTGCAATATGGCCAGGTACAATACTGTTCTCAAGCAAGCTGCATTTTTTCAATAAATTAAAATACATATCAGCTATGATCCAGTCTTGTCATCAACAGGTGATATGACCCTCAATAGAAACACAGAGGAGACACCGTAACAACAGCAAAACACTCGGGTGTCAGAGAGTAAGTGTGCACTACGCCCAATTCACACTCTCTCGCTAAGCAAATCCCTGAGGCGCTTTTTCCTCTTCTGTACAACACATGCTACACACACAATCCTCTCTCTGTCCCAACTATCTAACCTTACCAAGCTGAGGTATCATGTGATGGTACAGTATGTGCATAGTGCAGGAGTGTGTGTGTGTGTGTGTGTGTGTGTGTGTGTGAGTGAAGCTATACCTGTGATGGTATTACTATTGATTCTATATGGCCAGCATTTAATCAAAGGGCTATAGGAGCTGAAAGAGGGCCAGAAAGATGGCAGGACTATCCATTATATTAGCACTGTGCGTGTGTATGTGTGTGTGTGTGTGTGTGTGTGTGTGCCTGCGCATTGCACACACGCAGTTCTTTCATGCCGTTTGCCTCTACTCAGAAACACAGGAGCAATTCTGCAAAGCAAACATAATCTAATGATGGTTTGGCAGGACAGAGTGTGTGGCAGAGAACACACACACACACACACACACACACACACACACACACACAACAGGTAGCAGGTTGCAGACAGCCTGTCAGACAGCGCTGTATAAATGAGTGACAGTTTAGCATCCTCTTCCACAGACAGACATGACAGATAGCGGTGGATTGGTTGTGTTTCGGAGCCGTTGCCAACAGCTATGCATTAGCTGCCTGTCTGATTATCCGCCGGCGGCCCTGAGCTCTTTTTTGCATGACCATCAATCTATGCAATCTCCCTCGGCATCGTCAGGTCATCACTCCAATCTAATTGTCAGGCTCTCTGTATCTGTCTCTCTTCTGTCCATCCACCCCTCCTGTCTTGTTCCACCGCATCAGCATCACAGAGGCAGGCCATCACTTGGCCGCTCTAAATACACACTACACTGTGTGTGTTGGTACAATACTATGCCCACCCTCACTCCTCATCAGCCCCGTCTACCCACCTTTCGCCCCCACTTGTGTCTCTCATTCTCTTTTGAGCTGAGGCACTCATCTCAGGACAAAGCCCATCCCAAAACCTGCCACACTGCCCGTCCCAGTGCTTGCTTCTAAAAGCAGAGGGAAAAATAGGACAGAACATTACTAAGGGAGCTCTGTCATGGCATGTTAGGGTTGTTTTTGGACTGTGTTTGCTTGGTGTGCATTTCAGTCATGAAGTCAACAGCAGAAAAAGGGAGAGGAGGACCAGAGCCAGTAGGAGAAAAGAATGTGAGGAAAACAAAAACACAGGGGCGAGAAAGGGAGAGAGAGAGAGTGTAGCCTACAGTCATAAGATTCAGTTAAAAGATCTATAATTGGGGAGGTGGACAGGCCATATTGTAGTGCAGTGGGGTATAAGTGGCTCATTTTTCACACTATTCCACTTTTCCTTGGACATGTGGCTCAAGGAAACACACACACACACACACACACACACACACTCACGCGTGCATGCACACACAGTCCAATTTGCCCCCATTGCCACTGTCATGCTGCAGAACACATAAAATAATGGCTTGCGGTCCCTCCTGCATTTCCGAAGCTGAGGAAGTCCTACCTATCCCAGTTCCATCCACCGGCTACAGCCCCCTGGGAGAAAGCCTGGGACAATATCAGCAGAGAAAACAGAGTGCGTCTTGAAGCCTGACCTCTACTGCAGACACACAGCAGAGAGCACAGGCGGAGAGAGGAGTACGCAGGGCGAAAAAAAAAAGCAACAATGTGACTGCAGAGGAGGGACAGAGGCTAGGGAAGAAGTAGAGGAAGGAGAGACAGACAGATACACGCAGAAGACACTTGAGATATCCGCTTAGATAGATAGGTAGAGACAGAAAAGCTGAGGAGGACAGAGAGATGTGACCGCAGACAGTTTCGCTGCAGTAAGTGGTTATTGATTGTAAGACAAGGGGCACAGGATTCAATGGCCAGAGCACAGACACAGGATGCTGACTTCTTTCTCGGGGTAATTGCAAAGCACAATGAATAGTACCAGTGCATCTGCACTTTACAAGACAAGTTGAATTGCAGTGAACAATGAACAGGACCGGTATCATTACATTGCGGAAGGAATAGCATCAGCATCATTGCATTACATGATGAGCAGGACCAGTAT
Organism: Myripristis murdjan; assembly: GCF_902150065.1. Lineage (NCBI taxonomy): Eukaryota > Metazoa > Chordata > Actinopteri > Holocentriformes > Holocentridae > Myripristis > Myripristis murdjan. The sequence continues at coordinate 13,970,848 of NC_043988.1, read as the reverse complement.
GGCTGTTCAGTGTGGATGCAGCTGTACCCTGTGCTTTTACACTGAGGGGTTTTGGCATGACGGTGACCTTTTCACTACTGATGTGCAGAGACTGTGGTTCCGACATGTAATGGAGACAGACTGAACGCACACAAACACACAGCACGTACACTAATGTTTGCATCTATTGCATATGCACACACATACACACACGGACAGACACACACACACACACATCTACACAAAGCGTAGGTTGCATTCTGGGAATTGAAAGATCACATCCGTCGGGGTCTCTCCATCTGTGACTGATGCAGGTGACCTTTTAAAATCAACATGAGCCTAAAATACTAAACTCTAGTTCTCTCTTTCTCTCTCATCAAGATGCTGCCTGTCATTAGGTGAATCAAGTGAAGGCAATCAGAGGGATGCAGTCCTTAATCAGTGCATGGATAGAGTTTCAGCAGTCTGTCAGGCACCTAGAGTCCAACTAAGAAACCAGAAAGACTGCCCGTCACACACACCCGGGCGCTCTAGCCACTGTTTTATGGGACAAGAGTGGTAAAGAAAACATTTTTTGGTAGCTATCCATTATTTTTTAGTCGTCTAAGGACTGGTGGGTCTTTCTGCCATACGGAAAGGATGGGGAACTATTTCTTGAAACAAAAATGTCAATGTATGACAGATGCTTCTATTAGGTGGCATTTGGCCGGCATCCGCAACATCTTCGAACACCATGACATTTCATTATGTCACTGCTGGAAAAGGGGAGCAACTAGCAAGCAAAATATTCTGACATGTGAAAGGTCTTTTCTTCTCTAAACCGCAGACTTCAGTTATAAGCTACAGCTATTTTCTGCCATGCCCTCGTGCTGCCAACACAAGGCGTTAAGGAAAGATTTCCTCAACGAACAGGCGAAGGGCTGACTGAGGGCTGGGAGATGTAAGTCATTATTGCAGTTAATACCCCACAGTGGTCATACTGTTCCTATTTTGAGAAAATGGGTGATAATATGTAACAGCAGTCACTCAACATGAAACAGAGAGTATCCCACAACTTATGCCACCATTTACTTCAACCATACAACACATGAATTACAGAAAGAGAAAGGAAGAGAGAGACATCCAAGGTGGAAGAAATGCATTAGACTACTACTGTTTTTAGTCACGGCACCCACGTCCAATTATGCCACTTTTTAAAATAAAGTTTAAAAAAGAGGAAAGAGGAAAATGACACTCATGGAAACTTAACGTTATTCGGATTTGCCACACATGCCAAGTCTGTCCTTGCCCTGAAAAGACACACCTGCCAGTCTTCATATAAAGTGACAGCACACCAGCCTGGTAGCCACTCCATTACACCAACTGGTAGCCCACTAAACGTTTCCTTCTTGATAGACAGAAGACTACTGGGACATGGCTTATGACATATTTCAAATCATTAGGCAGCATTTCCCATTTCGGCATGCGATTCAGTTTTAGAATCATCTTATCCATGGCGGGCCCTAGAAAGCACTGTTAACCACTTATAAAAGTTTACATCGTATTAGTTTTAAGTGCCACGTCTCGGATCATTCATGTGCCGAATTTATCACAAGACCTTAACGATTTGTAAGACGTGCTGATTATGTTCTTCCAGGGAATGTGTATTTACAACAAAGCAGAGTTGTATTCATCTACAAAATATTAATGGAGTTTGGCTCAGTAAACTGCACATGCAGGCTACACTTAACCCTGTAAACAGCTATGTTTTGCTGAACTGCCCGGGTAGGAGCTTTCCTTTTATCCGCTGCGCATTGACACATTGTATGATCACCAATGTAACGTGATTTGACGCCGAAGAATTAAGTGTGACGCGCACGGTAGGCACAGTGTCTTAAAACTGGCTGGCATTTTCCACTTGATCTCAAATGCAACACGTTCCATATCTTACAGCAATAAACGTTTGATACACAATAACAAGCCTTACCCTTTGATTCTTTGAGTTATCCATCTTGCTCAAAGTGGAGCACGCCGCTTCCCAACTCTCCAAAACTGGCAACACGGGCGCTTTACGCAACACCAAGGTCCATGCAATGTCCCGCACACCCGGTGAAATATCTAACTCAGGTTTTCCCGTGGCAGCGCATCCATTTATACCCATGAAATATCCTCACAACGTCTGAAAATAGCTGCCGGTTCCTGCCCTTAGAAGTTTTTATGGATCTCTGCCGTCCGCGCAGCGAGCACTAACCATGCGGCAGTGTGGGAATGGTAGCGGTCATGTGTTTGACTCTGTCGTCGCGCTGTCCTCTTCACAGGAATCATTATCACTGTTGTCGTCGTCCTAACAGCTCCAGAACTCCAGTCCAGACTCTCATTTTTCTTCTCTCTCTGTCTGTCTGTCTCTCTCTCACTCTCTTTCTCTCTCACACACACACATACCACCAGCTCCGGGGTGGATAAAGACTGACCGATGGATGGACCAACCGAGAGCCGTGTCTGAGGAGGCGGGTGCGTGCGCGTAATCTGCGTGTGACTGCGCGCAAGCCAAAGGACGTGGATTGTGAGTTGGGACAGTGACTCCCAAACTGGGGCCCAGGGACCTTCAGGGCTCCTCGACTAGGATCCCAGGAGGTACCCAGCAAACTGAGAAATAGTTTAATTTCATTCATCAGGCAGTTGTCACGATGAGGGATTGTATTATAGGATTATATTCTGATCAGTGGTTTCACACTCCCCTTGTTCCCCCACTTGTTGCCAGGACACCTCCTCTTATGCAGGAGCCTAATATAAAATAATCATAATCATAAAAACATAAGCAGATGGGGTAACTTATCTTACATGCGGCTCATGGTCTAATATCATTTGAGAGAACTTGACTTGAAAACGATTTGGCCACCTTGGGTAAGTCTTTTCTTTGAAGGTTGCAAGTGTGTCAGCAAAATCCACGGTGGCCTTTCTGTGCCTACAACACCCACAGTGGGAAAAAATGCATTTATCAACTTATGACTCAACTTAAGAAAAAAAAAAAAGAAAAAAAAAAGGCAGTGGTCCACACGCATGGCTGAGCGCAAGGCACGACAGAAATCTCTTTTTGTCCCTGTGTTCGTCTTTTTTCTTCCTTCTGCCTGATCCAAATGAGCAGCTACACTGTATGTTTACGAAATGCATCATCTCTGCACTGGTCAGAAAAAATGTAGACAATAGAGGGATATGAATTGTGGTGATTTGACGTAGGATTGGCATTCATAAATGTATAATTAGGTCTATGTAATTCTAATCATAATTAAGAACTAGTGAACATACATCAGAAAATTATGATGCGATATCAAGCCTGATGACACCATCATGTGCATAAATATTACCCGCAAACAGCCCATACACGTAGGTGTGATTCTATTAACGGAACAACTTATCATTCCTGGGAAAATAAAAATCTTCATTCATCTCCCTGCCTGCCTGCTTATTACCTGGCCTTATGGGCACGTTGGGAAGTTGTTGTGCACCGAAGCGCGTCGCCTTGTCTGCGGGTGATGTATGAGAGCGATTTGTGGGCAGGTGGAAACGGAAAACGCGGATGAGTCCCGCTAGAATTAAGTGTGGGAATAAGCAGGGGTCCAGTGGCTCAGCTGACTGACAGCAGGCTGTGGGAAATCCGCATGGCAAACTAATAACAGAGTGGGCATGGAAATAGTGTGTGAGCACAAGGGCAGCTTTATGAAAACGCACCTCTGCAGGACATAACTGCAAGGTTCAGGCGATCAATATTTCTAATATTTTGACATTTTCCAAAATATCTACAGAACAGAATGTGTAATCTTGGTGAGGGATGAAAAATCAACAACACAGGCTTTGCTGTGTTGCTGTTTGTGGGTGAGTTGAGAGGTGGAATGGGATATAGATCAGAGGGAGAGATGCAGCAGATGAGGTGTAGGAGGATGGGGATGGAGGAGGCGAGAGAGAGAGAGAGAGAGAGAGAGAGAGAGAGAGAGAGAGTCTGTGGGAAGGCTTGGCTTTGCATTAACAGCAACAGACCAACAAAGTCCATCTCAACAGTGCAACAACACATCTGAGCATCTGGCCGTGTGGACGCAGCTCCTCACCTCTGGCTAAAGATACTGCATGAGGAGAGCCTTTCCCATCATGCTTTGTGTCATGGTAACCACCTCACCAGTGAGAGCAGAGGACACTCCCACAACTTGACTGAGAGCCAGAGGCAAAACAGCTAAACACTGACACCAAAAAAAGTCAACAAACATTACAGAATAACTGACTTAAAGCTCTCCCTCTCTCCTTCCCGCTCTGTATGTGTGTGTGCAACAAAAACAAGATGAGCCCTGATAACTCAGAGCTGTAAATATCCTACAGTTAATCAGATTAAGGTGCAGCCAGAGAGCTGCTGTCAGAGACTAATTTACACTCACAGCTCACTGGAGGATTCAGGAAACTACACATGTGAATAGCAATATCAACACACGCATGAAAACAATGAGCAGACATAGAAAAAACAGCACAAGGTCACATGATGCACCTCCACTCGTTAACTCAGAATATTTCCATGGCACGTATTGACTAAACAACTCAGACTCACAATCTCTGGAGGTAAAGACATTCCTTTATGACCAAAAGCCTCAAAAATAAACCTAAAATCATGTGATCCCATGATCACCATACACCACAACGGGTGCACTTCAATTTTTCTCAGGTTCAGTGACTCAGTGAGGAGCAGCTGAGTGAATGATAACATCATTCCCAGCGGTATTACCCTTCATTCCTGAAGAGGATGACAGGACATTCCTTGAGCCAGACTAACCTACCCAGGCCTCTCCCTCCGAGACCAACACACTTCCTATTGACTTGCTATAACAAGAGCTCTTTTCCTAAACAAATAACATCTCTCTTCCCATCTTTGCTGCAACTGTATCCCCCCCAAGCTCTCTTCCTTCCTCCATATACACACACACACGCACACATCATAAGAAGTTCTTGTGGCCATTTTTCTCATAACAGGACATCTTTCTTCTCTATTTCTGTTGAATTATTTAAATGGAAAGTTATTTTTAACCTTTATGCAACCTTCACCATTTCTACAGTGGCCTGGAGGGTGAAACTGCAGAGCAGCTGGGGGTCTCACACATCCACGGGCTGGACACATGGGAGCTGCTCAGTGCCACCGGGCTTTTACATCTTGCATGGACAGCTCAACTGGTGCAGATTTGGGGTTCAGTGCTTTTTGTTGACAGTAGTTGTTAAAGGAGAGGTGAGCATTTCCTCATTCACAATCCCCCACCCAGTTTTCCCCAGCTGGGAAAGGCATTTGGGCGGGTGACCTTTCAGTCACAAGCCCTCTTCTCTAACCTTCTGGTGGCCGCTTCCATATTTAGACTATGCTCTCTGTTAAGACTGCACAATATTTACAAATAAATATATTGCCATTACTTTGTAGGGTAATGCAACTGTGATATAAACTGCAAAACAGTAGAAAGATTTTTCAACATTTTACATTTTTTGGCTGACCAAACTGAGAGGTTGCTGAGGATATGCTCTGTGGAATTTAATTTATAGGCCAGAATGTGGGCGCAAGCACCAAAATGCCATTTTTAGAAGTTCAATTTGCACTTGTAGACTATTATAAAAATATATGTCAGATACAAAAATAGATGAAAATAGCATTCATCATCATAATATTGAAGACTGTATACAAATTACATTCAGTTACATGATGGGATAGTTATTTCACTGCTGGCAAGCTAGAGAAAACTAGCCCCTGGTGTTACACAAGTTAAAACAACAGCGATCATATTCAACAGCTATATGTAGTGCTAAGACTGGCTGGCATTTTTGATGGATGTCGCAGTAACAGCTGATCGTGAAACAGCTGTGGTCGACTATGAGGACACGACCTCTACAGTATGTATGTGTGTGTGCATATATATGTCTTTATAGGCTTATAATAGGGCCTCAATCAACTTACGTGTCTAACCCAACAGCCACATGTGGCCAGTGACTGACCAGTGACACCGTGTCTAAGAGGGGCTTGGCATTGCAGGGGTTAACAGGGGTCTCCAGACCAGCTAGTTACCTGTCTCAGCCAATTATATTGAGCCGGTAGCTCCTCAGAGCCAATAGGAACCCTGGTCCATTTCTGCGGCCAGCTGCAGCAATGGTAAGTCAGTTTAACCTTTTCATCTCCAAGTGATGACAAGATTAGGATTATGAATGCTAACATACACACTCTTTTGACCCCTGATCCAGTGGATCGGGGGAAAGGGAGGGGAGGAAGGAGACAGAGGGGAGGAGCGGAGGCAGCAGAATGAAGAAAAGATTAGGTACAGCAACAGCACACACACCGCCTCTCCTGATGTGGCCTTCAGCTTCTGACCCCAACTCCTGGTCATGACATCATCGGGCTGGAGGGTTTTTTCCACTTATCTCATCTTAATGAGACAGAGAGGGGGTTTTTTGAAGGGGAGTGGTGAGGAGACATTTTGGGGGGTAGAAACAGCTCAGTCTTGCCTCTCAACACCTTCTCCCTGCAACAGAAAGAGGCCCCTTTTAACAACCATGGCCCTGTGCTCCCTCTCGGCCCTAAAGCCCACAGCTCCTGCTGACCTGACTCTAAACCCCCTGGGATTCCCCTTGAGAGCTTATGTGTCTTTGGCATCTTAGACTTCCATAACAGCACCATCTATCTTCTCAAGGCTGTAGATCCACCAGCAGAGGCCATTTAAAAACTTGAGCTGGACTTGGATTCCTGTACAGACTGACATGATCAGCATGGGCGTCTTAAGTTTCAGAGTTTTATCAGCAGCATTTGAAAACCCACTGCTTCCTTAATTTGATGGATTTCCTGTTGAAAAAGGCTACAACACAGAGGCTTCTTTTAAAGGGGCAAACCAACAGCAGTTTTTAATTGATTGTAGTGGTGTAACAGTTCAAAAATGTATTGTCTTTGTTGGTTGAAAATTTTGCTCACGCCTACTGGTTTAGCATGTGATCACCACTGAGCATATACTATTTTCCAGGATGTAGAAGTAATGGGAGTTAGATTTTTTTTTTTTTTTTTTTTTTAATTCTTTGGCATTTATTGTTAAATAGCTGAATATTCTGGAACAGAAAATTAGCTAACAACTTTCTCATTTCATTATAACTTTAAAATATAATTTGCCATTTATGGGTCTCGAACAATGGTTCTGAGAATAAGACAAGAAGAGAGAGACAGTAAAGGTTTAATTATGATATATGACAAAAAAAATAAATACATCCTTTCTTGTCCTTGGTGGAAGCTGAGTGGGCTCTCAGTCAGAAGGCAGTCCTCCAAATGCTGACAGAGTTGGTCCACCTGCCACATAGCTCCCAGTGACACACACACACACACACACGCAGCAACTCATTGGCCAAGGCTCCTGCAGTGTGCTATGATTCAATTAGACACTCTGGTATGCTGCTGACACACACACACACACACATACACGCAAATGCAGATGCTCATAAACACACACAGCCCCAAAAGACCTAGCCCTGAGTCAGAAGGATGCTGGTGCTGATGCTAATGCTTGCACTTCAGAGGAAAATGCAGCAGGGACTGGTTTGTTTGAATGCTGGTAATTGTTTGTTTAGACACTCCTTGCCTTCTATCCGTCATCCTCTCCCTGCCTACCACCTACTCTTTATTCAAGGGCATTCACCCTGAGAGGTGAGAGAGAGGTAAGTGGAATTGAGAGGCACAGATTATCGAAGAGAGGTAGACCTATAGAAACAAAAAGGTACTGTGCATTCTCGCATAAACAAACACCCACACATACATATGTGTCAGCACAGGCATCCAAATGAAAGCACCATCAACACATAAAGTCACGTCTTTGACAATAAACGCAATACACACTGTGCATGTTTTGAGCACACAATTAAAACACACACAGTAAATTACAGCCATATGGGCAAACACAAAGGCAATATCTACAGGCACAAATAAACACAGCAGAAAATGCCATTTAACACAAGTGTTTATACACATGTTCAAAGAAAACCATTTGATTAAATAGTCTGCACTGCCATGTTCAGATGTTTCTACTAGACATTTTACGAGGGAATGCAACAATTTTAATATCTCCACTTGGAGCTGGTGACTTGTGAGCGTGTTGACACTGCAACTCGAACACAGATTTCAGTCCAATCTGTGCCAATTTGAATAATGCCTGAGGTCTCAATTCAAATGGCTGAAGTGGCTCCACTTCTCTGTGCAGCTGCTGCAAACAACCTCAAACTGCTATTGCCAAAGTGTCTTTGTGAGCACGCTGGTGTAAGCAGAAATAGAGGAGAGGAGGGATTAAAGAAAGGTGAAACTGAAGGTTGAGATAAAAGAGCGTGGAAATGAGGACTGAAGGCTCAGAGAGAAGAGAAAGAGCACAGAGACAGGAGAGTACAGCAGAGTGAAATTATCAAATAGTTTCAGGCAGAGATAGTGACACAAAAGAGAAAGAGAAAGAAAGAGGTGAATGACAATAAAGGAGCAGGCAGGGAAGGTGCAGGGAGACAGGTTTGCGCTCCAAGTAACAGCAGCTGTCGGTTGGGACTTGGTATTTTCTCCTCCTCGCCCCTCTGGCTCACGGTTGCTGTTTTCCAAAGGAAGCTGGCTCAAGCCGCGGCATCTGACTGGTTCCTGCTCACACAGAGTGGCTATTCAGACCTGCCCCGCTCCTAACTAACCACAGCATGGGCGACAGCCTAGGCTGGGACAGAGGTGGTGGGGTGGTGAGGGGGCGTCAGGGTTTTTCCCAGATGGGAGTACAGGGGTCTGGAGCCAGTAGACTCAGGCGAAGGCTCCAGGGATTAGAGGCTGAAGGAGAAGGGAGAGGAGCTGTGGTGGGACGGGTGAGGGTTAGGACCTGCATGTTGGCTTCTGAGAGGGAGAGGAGGGCTTGGCAGGGAGTGATGGGGGTGTGTGATGCGATACAAAGCCCCCTTTCTCCACTACCTCATACACACCATGCCTGCTCTTGGCATACACCACTGGGAGAACTGGAACATATTGTAGCTATCTATGGTATGGATGCCAAACAAACACATACACTAACATGCTTGCATGCACATACACATACACATATACATTCATACACACACACACAACAAGCAGAGTCAAACCAAATTAATACATAAAAACATCTGGGTATTTCCATTCATTATGGGCAACACAAGAATACTAATGCTATTCAAAGTGAAATCCAGGGAGCCAGACCTTATGTCTTTAATTAAATCAAATTAGTTCTTCTGCAGAACTTGATTATATAGCTTACAGTGTGGGCTTAGTACTTGTTACAAATATTTACACATACACTCTCGCAAACACAGAGACATGCAGACACACACACATACACACTTACACACATACACACACCAGCTCAGCAGGGTGCACGGTGCGATGAAGTGGTCTGTTGTGGAGGAATGTGTGTGAGGACTGTGTGTATCCTGTATCACAAGAGACCTGCTGCTGTTAGCTTTAGCACACCTTCCACTGGAGCAAGCAGCTCTGGTCTAACTTAGGCTACCTAAACAAGCTCGCAGCTGAACTAACACGCTCACACATACGAACACACTTACAGATGCGCACGCACGCACGCACGCACGCACGCACGCACGCACGCACGCACGCACGCACGCACGCACGCACGCACACACACACACACACACACACACACACACACACGGCACCTTCAGACTGCTGACTGGATCTTTATGCATTGATACACTGATAAGGATTATGCTGAAAGTTAATTCAGTGTGCAATGAAGTAAAAAAAAAAAATGAATATGTTAATAGTAAAAGTAGAGGATTGAAGAAGAGAGAGAGAAAGTTGAGATAAGAATGGGGGAAAAAAGAGTAGAAACAGTAAAAATGCAAGTCAAATTCAGGGGAAGCAGTGTAGGCAAACCAGGGGACTGGGTGTATACAGATGCACTGCTTTACTATCCCAGTATAAAGCAGATTAACTGGCCTCAAATTCATCTTCACAGAGGACATTCATGAATCCAGCTGGACTGTGCTGGAAGATAATGGTTTGCTGTCCCAGTTCTGGCAGGGATTAACCAGTGTCAGTTTGGCCTTTGTCCCTCAGGACTTCAGTGCATATAGAAAGCATGAGCTCTAGAGGTGTAATTGGTCTGGATTTGGGAGACATCTGTGACCAGGCCTGATATTTGAAATGCATCATACAGAGATGTACAAAGGTGAAACAGCCTCAGTTACACAAGACAAATGTAGCTAATGTGCAAGAGGGAAAACTTAATCATGCAGAAGAGGGCGCATCTGCACAAGTATATGATTGTAACTTCAAATGGAAATTGTATTGATCTAGGTTGACATGTGTTCCTGGTGATCGTCCGACTGAATGAATCAGCCTTGAGATCGGCACTATGTATGAAGAGAGGCTTTATAAATACCCGCCAATGATGACTGAAGGCCCATGGTGTATACAGTGTACAGAACTATCCACGGCATGACCACAGCTAAGTTTAGGATTTGGGAGCGTGTGAGAGGTCAAATATGAGTCCCGGGTGAGGCAGCAAGAAACTCCCACCTGACCCCCACGTGAGCTCACGGTCAACCAGGGTCGAAGGTTGAGCTACCATGTCAGGGTCGACGTGTCAGCCTCTGAATACTTAAATGAAAGGCTGTATTTTACCCACCTGATTATTAGTCAGTGCCACTACACCAGACTAATACCACAATAATATTCTGAGGGATGACGAGGTGCTGATCTTGATAATACAGTGAAATCTGAAGCATTAAGAGGAAGGGATGGAAAGAAAGAACACTGGGGAAATGTGATGGATTGTTAGGATTAGCTGATATAGGAGTAAATTGATTTAAGATTACAAATCAAGCGAAAACAGGCTTACAGGCTCAGAGAGGAAAACAAGGACTGTTGAAACGTGACTTCTTTTTTTTTCACATTTAAAACTCATTTGTTACACATGTCAGCTCGTGTTAACGTGGACAAAGTGCAAACCTGGTGATAGATTACGATTCAGAAAAACCTTTATCGATTCCTGCAGGGGAAATTGCCTTGTCACAGTTGCTCAACAAGCAGTTAAGAAAAAGAAGTAAATGAGTAAAAAGGTAAAAACTACCACAAAATTAAAATAGGAATAAATACACAATCTGTTAACAGAAAATTGCACAGTCCGGTATGTGCAATTGTGCAAAAAGGAAAACACATGCAAGGTAGATTGTCAGTATTTTAACACTAAGGCCATAATAACCATAATGTGCAATAGCAATAGAACTATTTTGGGAATAAACAACTGACCCAACAAAACCGCCCAACAGCAAAAACCCAAAAGGGAACTAGGAGTTAGCAATAATGGCATGAACAGAGGCAATCAGAGCTGAAGCAGCACTGTGGCAGTGAGCATAAACACACACACACACACACACACACACACACATACACACTCAAATTATGGTACTTACAGAGACGCAGTTTGTCACATAACATGATTCTCTAATTTAATGAAATGCTCATGACAAATCCTGCTCTCATGACTTGAGCAAAAATAAATGATTTCAGATACTTCTTAACAGATGTACATATTCGAGCCTGCATTCGACAATCTATGTAATCCATGCCAGTCAGTACAGGGCACAGAGGCCAGTCTCCAGGCTATTATTAGACCAGGGGGGAAAGTGTCCATCTACGGCCCTCTGTCTGTCACAAGGGAGCAGGGGACCAGACATAGTGACAGAGACAGAGCAGGTAAGGAAACATGGACAAGGAGGAAATAACAGAACGGGAGAGACAAAAAGACATGCAAGACTTGGAACACCATTTCAGAGGCTTGGATTAGAATAAGCAACAATGAGACTCCTTGAGCTACAGGAGGTCATGACAAACTCAGTAGCAAGAAAGGGCCAAGGAGCCTGGGAATATGAGGCTGGGTTAGTGACACAGAAGATATAACCTCTGAACCGCTGGAGAGCAGATGCTCACCCAGCCTGAACCTTCTCCACTAGCAGCTGCGTGCATCAGGGCGACAGGAAATGGTGTGTATGTATGTGTGTGTGTCTATTAATGGCAGTTAGGCTCTATGACATCATGCCATCACTTCCAGTGGGAGCCACTCATTACACATGACCATTTCCTGCTTCCCATCAGCCACCTCTCCCCCCCTCACTGCTGGGGAATAGAGCATTCCAAGAGGCGAAAGGGCTTCCCACTGTACATGTGACTGAAAAGGTGTTTCACCGACTGTCTTATGGGCCTCGTAACATAGGAGGGGAAAAGAGGAAGGAAAGAAAAAAAAACAGCACAGAGTCAAGAATGCAGTCGCTCCTATTATAAATGGACTTGTTAAAACCTGAACAGCAGAAAGGAGACTTCCTAGGCTGAACCTAACACAATGACTGTTCTCCCTCTCTGACACAGCAATTATATATGCCTGAGGAATGCTGAAACTTCAGTGCTTAAGACATGCATGATCTTCCTTTTTTTAAACAGCAGAAGTTCATACTTTCTCAAATCAATTGCTGTCTTACCAGCAGCTCTCACATAAAAACAGCAACAAACAAGCTGAAATCTTGTAAACGTTAGGGGGAGAGGAGAATGGGGAGGGGGGGTTCAGTCAGATACTGCTGCAGGGAAACACAAATAAAGGAGGAGAAAAGGGTTTACACTATAATAACAGCAAGTCACGATGATCCAAAAGGACATTTATGAAACACCCTGGAGCAAAAACATCCATAGCTAGTGCTCAACGGATCTTGCTCTGCAAATGCTGGCTGAAATTACAGTTACGCTGTGGGCCGAGAAGCTCGGCCACATACAAAGAATCCCTGTTTCATAAACCCTCCCAGGCAGAGGGGAGATGGGGGTTGGAGGGACGGGGAGTGAATGAGCCAGTGAGCAAACAAGTAAGAGAGTGAGTATTTTGTTTAAAATGTTCAGATGAGTTGAAGATGTTTTCACGAGACTGCAAGTAAGGACTCTTGAATCCTAACTGGTTGCTGCACCGAGCGGTGACAAAAAGGTGTAAGGAGTATAGAAAACTGTCCTTCAACCAGAGGGTGTGGGCTCAAGACCCCGTGTGGGAAAGCATGCACCCTGCTGAAGTGTCCTTGAGCAAGACACTGAATCCCCTCCAGCTACAGGGGAGCTGCTCTGTAGCTGACCCTGATCTTTGACCTCTCTGTGGTGGGGGGAGGAGTGAGAAGAGGGTCTCCAAAAGGGCTCCTACTATTATAATTGCACATTCCGGTCCAAGCAAAAGTGCGTTCCAAAATAAAAACCTAAACTGAGACAGCATTCTACCTGAATCTTCTCTGGCTCACACAGACGGAGAAAAATGCCTGCTATTTACATTCCAACACAGCACCCTAGATTCAATATTCAGACAAAGTGGCATTTTGCAGTCTGTGTCTGAGCTGTAAACAAGTTTCTTCGTCAAAGGAGGCTCTGTGACAGGAACTAATAAGCTGATTAGAGCCCGATTGACTTGTGGGTGAAGAGACCTCGTGAGGGCTGGTTAGCGACAGTTCAGCTCAAGATGAAGTGGCTGGTGCAGCTTCAGAGAGAAAACAGAAATCATCTTAATGTGCTATTCTTGAGCAGAAGAAAGAAGCTTGAAATTTGGTGAGAGTTTGGTTGACCGATCAACAGTGAGGAGAGTCTAAATTTCTAACCCCATCCTTAGAATGAGACGGGACTGGGATGCACACAAGCCGGGGGGGTTGACAAATGTGTGGGTGTTATTTAATAGTCATACATCTCCCTTCTCGCAGCGTGATAAAAAGCCAAAGAGACCACCTGGCCCTCTTTGTGACACTTGGCACAGACCAAGGAACAAAAGACAGACCTCACACATGAAACGGTGCCAAACTGCCAGCGGGCAGAGGGTATACCACAGTGATATCACCTCTCATACACTGCTCACTCATGTCCCACAGAGGAGGACTACTGGACTAGATTCCTGTTGCTAGTGAGAAAAAAACACAGCCTGTCTCTTACTCTCCTAATACACAACAGCTGCACTGCACAGAGCCAATATCTTCTCAGATAATAGTGCCAGAAAAAGGAGTATATTTGAATTTCCCTTTGATATTACTGTGCGATTTCAACCGGCCATGTGTCTCCTCTTCCCCTCTACTCCATTGCAAATGTGATGGACGCACGCTTCAGCTATTTCCTCTGGAACTATGAAAGGAGCAGCATAGGTACGCGTTGAGAATAATTTTATTTTAAAGTGAAGTTTTGGTGCAAATATTGTTTGGAGAGGCTGTCTGTGAGAACACAAAAGCACATGCCAAAAGACAAACAGGCACAAACACTTACACGCACCCATAGGGACTTATGAGTCCCATATGTGCAGCTGTGGACTGTATGTGTGAACCAAGGTTTGAAAAAGGAGGAGGGGGGGTTGTTTTCTGTTTGCTGTCAGTGAGAGCTTTGCCATCTGTAGAGAGACAGATCACACCAGTGGAAGCATGACCTGTTTGTCACATAGAGAGATTCTTCAGCTACACATCCATGGCACAGCTGCAAACTTGCTCAGCTAATTCAATGATGCACTGTACTCCAGGAGGGGGGATACCAGTCTCAAAATAGGTTCCAATTCGTTTGCCTGTTTGCAGTTAGGACAGTGAAAGAATTAAGATTTGTGACTCGAGACAAACAGAGTCTGATGCAGCCAGCTATCACACATGCCTCACTTGACTAACTTTACACCTTCAAATATCACTTTACTGACACACCCAACAACTTTGGGTTGAGTACAAGAAGAAGTTGTGGTAACAGTCAACACTCACACTGCCGGCTAAAATAAAAGTGTCCGGGGCGAGAATGCTGCAGGGAGACAAGTGATGGTTATCTGCAGAGACCGCTAGAAATGGAAACTGACTGTTACCTGTAAACTGAGGGCAATCTGACGAATGTACATCATATTCAGGTCCTCCAATATCCACAGTTTTTCCTCCATGTTTGCGAATTTATCAATTGGCATCCTTTGGAGAAATATCCACAAATTCCTCTTGAGGTTTAAGTTAATGATAATGAGGAACAAACTCCAAACCGACACCTACTGGGGTGAGAAAGTTCATAACGACGGGTTAAAAGAGCAAATAAAACTTCTGAAACAGGTCCCCCTCCGACGATTCAGTTGCGAGTTTCCTGAGTTGCGCGTACAATCAATGCGTAAAAGTTGAATCCGTCATCCAAAACAACTGCCGCCCCAGGAAAACAGGCAGAGGTGGTGAGTGTATGACAGCCAGCATGGGCTACACTGTAATAACCCTGTCCATAAAAATTCCCCCAACTGGTTCTCAGCGCGTATTCTTCTTCTCTACTTTTCTCCAGGCAACAAAGGTCCTCTCAAACACCCACAGTCAACACCCAGCAGCAGCTGGGAAAGAATGGCCCCTTTTAAAAGGCAGTTCTCCTCTTTGTGTCCCTGTGTCCCGACTGTGAATACCGTCTGTCCTCTGTGTGACAAGAGACCTCTCCACAAAAGGGCATCGCCTCTGCGGGAGTGATCGGCACAACTAGTCCACTGTGCGCGCCCTGACGCTCCTCCACTCCGCGCTAAATTAACCCCTACGACGCGCTTCTGGCGATGGTAATGAACACAAGAAAGGAAAAAAAAAGAAAAGAGAGATTACTGTAGTAGCCTCCACGCCCTTTAAAATAAACAAATAGCAAATACCGCGCCGCCACAGGAGCATACAGCCGGGTGGGGAGCTTTGTTCTTTTTAATGGCTTGATAATAAATTGAGAAATTATAAGGGTGTCAGATGGCGGTCGTTAAGAGGGCAGGCAAGACTAAAAAAAGAACATCAGATGGTCTATAAGTTACAGTGCAATGTTCATTAACATTTTACATGAACTCTATTTTTTCTCTCTAATTGAAACAAGTGAGATATTCTGCCAGCGAAGTACGATTATTTTCGTTGTTCAGAATTTAGTTAATTTGTTTAATATATTTTAGTGTCAATATCTTGCAGTGAGGCTGGAGAGTTGATACAGACCCCATAAAAAGAACATGACCTCATCTCATCCCATGGGACAGGTCTCTTAACTTGTATTAGGAAGAATGAGAACATAAAACTGAATAATATTAAACCACTTATTCATAGCTATTTTTGCAGTGTGTACTTCAAATGGCCAAATTTAAATCAGAAATTTGGACTAGACAGGAGGAGACAGGCGTTAGTGGGTCACAGGGTTAACAGCGTCTTGGCCAATTCAAATGCATATTTCATATTACAGATCCCTGGTGCCACAGTCATTTAAATCTTTAATGGCTTATCCTTTTAACTATTCATACAAGTCTATCCTGGCAAACGATGGATCTTCAGAATGTGCGTCAGCTTTCACATTCAGTGATAGCCCTCAAATTTACAAAGACATTATAAAGCAGTCATCAAAATATGCAATTAACCAATTTCTTTTTTTTTTTCCTTGTCAAAAAAAAAAAAAAAAAAAAAAAAAAAAAAATTACAATGCACAGTGATACCGGAGGTCTGGACGTCCCTTCCAGCCTCCATTCACATCAGCCTCATTCAGTGTGTTTCCCCCAGTGAGTTCTGGGAACCCAATAAACCAAAATTTACTCCACTTGACTTTCAGCCATAGGTTCTGTTTCCTCTGCTGAAACATGATTAAAATCTTCTTTAGCTCTGGAAAAACTTACATGAAATGTAGGAGTGCCGAGACCCACTCACCCTCTTCTCTCTCCAGTGTTAATCCTGGACCTGAAAACAGCTGTTGGTGTGTGACTGTGGGAGAGAGAGTAGCTGTCTGAATGAGACTGTGTGTATGTGTATGTGTTTGTGTGTGTGTTTGAGTGTGTGTGTTGCGTGTAATCTTCCCTGTGGCGTGGGAGAGACAAAAATGAGCAAACCACAAGCCGACCCCTCAACAGGAAACTGGCGTTATTTTGCGCACTGCTCATTGAGGCAAATGAGGTAAAATACATTCACACACACACACACACACACACACACACACACACACTCTTCTTGTATTCCCAATGTGTGGTCCAGGGATTTCCAGACGGGTCCCTGAGGTGATTTCAAGTGGACTGGAGGCAAAAGGCTGGAGAAAATACTTTAATTTTGCTGTTATTTCACTTCTTACAGGTTAGCATTAGGAGAGAATGTAAGACTCTTGTGATTATAGGTTTCTGTGTCCCAGCCCACCTGTGGTAGACAGTTACAAGATTATGCAATGTACTCCATAATTAACATCTTTGATGGGGTTTCTAGGCCACAGTCCTCACAAATATGAGCCCTGGAGTAGTGTAGATCAATTTGGGGCGTCCCCCTGTAAGCTTATCATGAGAATATTTGGGACCCCTGCACATACAAACCACAAGTATGTTCTCACCCACCCCATACCCGGGCACATTCAGCACTCCATCACTTAAAAACACGTCCTCTAAACTCTTTTACACTCCTTCACATAAAGTGACTGAGTGAAGGCAAACAGTGAAAACAAATGAGCTGTAAAAGCTCATTCAGCTCAGAGGACTGGAGCGAGGGGCAGCGGTAGCAAGCGGGGGCATTTCCCCAAAGAAAAGCCTCCACCCTCCCAAGTTTAAATCACCCGGCTAATCTGTCTCAGACACCAACATACACACAGAAAGAGAAGAGATTTATTGTTTCTGAGGTGGAAAAGAAGGTGGAAAGAGAAACAGCTGAGGTGAACGCACAGGAGGGAGGGTGTTGGGTGTTCACCAAAGCATTCTGGGTCTCCAAAGTGTGTATGTGGATGTGAGTGTGAGCGCACGCAGCGTGCACGGGTCGACCCAGATCCAGTCTGCAGGGTTGGGCAATATGGCCAAAAACATATATATCACAAAATCCTTGACTGAATACCTCACTATTGATATTGTGACAATAGTTTAAGCATGACTTTGAGCTCTTTCATGAAATATTTACACACCAGAGATTTTCGATCCTTTTACTTAATGCAATAGCGCTTATGCCATATAATGATATTAGGATAATCCTTGATGATATCTAGTCTCATTTCACAATATCATTGCAATTTCAGTGATGTATATTGCCCACCCCTACCCAGTCCCCTCCAAAAGTCAAGCTGACATGCTGCTACACTGGAAAAATACTCAAAGGGGCCACTTATCAAAATCTCAAACCACTTGAACACTACTGTGTTAACTCCCCTATTAATAGGGTCATACGGAGTTTGGGATGACTCTTGAGTGGCAACAATTAATAAAAAAAAAAAAAAAAAAAAGGCAATTTCACCCTGTTGACACTGTATTCTCACTTTTGAATGGCTAGATGTGGTTGTTTTATGCTAATTAATTAGAGTTAACAGAGAGGAACTGGCCTCACTGAGTAATTGACCGTGTAATCTTTGTCTGGGCAGCAATGTGATCCAGGGAAATGTTAGATTTTTAAACTGTATTGAGTGGAGCCAAACTAGGTCGACCAGGCGTACACAGTCATCAAATCAATTTGACTGCTAATAATGTCTTTGAAAGAAGCAAAGAAGAACACAACGCATCGGGACAACACTGCATTCATGTTTGAAACATAATACTGTGACTTGACAAGTTAAGCCTCTGTGTACATTTGCTTTATTATACCGGCAACAATTCATTGAGGCAGAACATGGCGGAGACACGAGCAGGTAAAACCTCCCAGCACCGAAATACAAAGACTGACACCTTATGACAAAAGCCCAGAGGCTGAACCATAACAGCAAGAAAACAGCTATTATCTCAATGACAGGGCGCGCTGCAGCAGGCAAGTGAGTATAGTTCAAACACAGAGCGCCGCTGTTACCTGGCCAAGTGCCACTGAGGAGGAGGCAAACTCAGGTATTCAGCCATGGTAGATTAGTGGTTAGTGGAGAGGCCTAACAGCCAGAGCTGACTGGGATTTTGCTGTGTGTTAATCATAATTACCTACTGAGGGATGCTGGATTAGCAGCTAGTGACAATAAAAGCTTGGTCTGACTGTAGCAAGGCCAGATGTGCTAATTGGCTAACACGAGGGAGGAGTGAAACCGATACATTATATAATGCAATCAGTTCACCCAGAGGCACCTCAGAGGTTGGATCACCATGTTGACTTGGGCAAGAGAGGAAGGATTAAGTACATGGAATAACAACAGGATCATTTGTTCCAGTAAAGGAGAATGAAATGAGGATAAATGATCCCTCCCCCCATTACACACACACAAACACCTTCGTTCCCCGTTTCCTCATTGTGTCAGCTCAGGCACGGGCTTGCATTTTGTGCTCTGAAGGGAATGGACTGCTTTTACAACAATACCCGGTGTGTTCTGTGTTTCTGACCGGATGTGCAGAGGAATATGGAAAACTTCCTGTCAGCAGCCTTTATCAGCCGGCTGAGACACGCTGGGGTCAGCCTTAGAGACTAGCGCTCAATCAGGTGAGGAGAGGTGATTTTCATTATCAGGTGGAATGGAGAGGTGAAGAACGAGGACGAACACCTCAACAATAAGGCTTCCAAAGTAAATGAGACAAAAATGTCTCATAGGTTTTGCATTGCAGTCTCTTTTTCCTCCCACAAATTCACTGAAGAACTGAGGAAATACTAGAAAAGCTAAGAGGGGTCACCAGACTCCTTATTCAGAGCAGTCCTCATAAAGAGGCAGTTCAAATAAAAAAAAGACGATCATCCACTAAATTGATCATCTGAAGAGTGTGAACAAAGCCAACAGGCCAAAGATCATCATAAAAACGTCATTTTTAACCTTTAATCAGTGCAGTCTTCGAAGGCAACGTCACCCTTGTCTTGAAAACTGTAGGCTCAAGTGCTAAAGGTTAAAATCTGTCTCCAGTCAAGCAGGCAGTCTGACAGCAGAGCAGGGCAGGGAAACAGAGAAGGGCCCCAGGCCAGCAGGGGCCCTGACCACAACAAAGAACCCCGACTGTCATCTAAACCCAATCTGAAAACTGAACCCCACCCACGCCATGCCTCCTACACACTGACCGGGACATACGTACACAGACAAAAACCCAAACTTGCATATACAAACACACCCAAGCATAAACAGACGTATATAAACTCTAGGGCCCGTGCACACATGATACACAAACACACACGCATACACACACACACACACACACACACACTGTAGCTGTGGCAAAACTGTCTCAAATTATGAGACACAGCTAGAGTTGGTCAGTCTGTCTGTTTCATCATGACCAGCAAAGCATTGTTCCTGGCATTATATCTCATGGAACAGGAATGTTATTGTTATGACCTTTTTTATCACTGTAATTATAAACTCACACTTGCTCTTGTAGTGGTTTTTACCCTGCACCCCCTGGGTCTCTCAGATCTGCTCGGGCTGAGAGAAAACAGCTTACAAATCAAGACAGAGGCTGTTGATGATACACTGGATACGGATACACTGCTAACTACAACAATTTCACTTTTATTTATTTGGCTAGGTTTTTTTTTTATCTGTCAAGAGTACTGATTTGATTGATTGAAGTTAAGCCATTTAGACTTGAGCTGATAAAAAAACATGGACTATGCATTTAGAGTCATGAGAAAAAGAAAGTTCACCCTCTTTCAGGTCTATAGTTTCACACATCAGGACATAATAATAATAAACAAAAATATCTGGTTCTTACCAGGTGCTAAAATTAGGTAAATCTAACCTCAGGTGTAAAACAACACACAACAGAATCCACCATGTCATTATTTATTGAACAAAAATTCAGCCAAAATGCAGAAGCCATGTGTGGAAAAACTAAGTACTTAATAGCTTGTAGAACCACTGTTAGCAGCAATAACCTGAAGTAATCGTTTTCTGTATGATTTCATCAGTCTCTCACATTGTGGTGGAGGAATTTTGGCGCACTCTTCTTTACAGTGTTGCTTCAGTTTATTGATGTTTGAGGGCATTTGTGTTTGCACAGCTCTCTTAAGGTCCCGCCACAACATTTCAATCGGATTGAAGTCTGGACTTTGATTTGGCCATTGCAACACCTTGATTTTCTTTCTTTTTCAGCCATTCTGTTGCAGATTTGCTGGTGTGCTTGGGATCACTGTCCTGTTGCATGACCCAGTCACAGCCAAGTTTTAGCTGCTGGACAGATGGTCTCACATTTGACTCTGGAATACTGATTGACTCAATGACTGCAAGGTGCCCGGGTCCTGTGGCTGCAAAACAAGCCCAAATCATCACCGCTCCACCATGTGCTTGATGGTTAGTATGAGGTGTTTTGGCTGTTATGCTGTGTTTGGTTTTCACCAAATATGGCACCGTGTATTATGACCAAACACCTCCACTTTGGTCTCATCCTGTCCAAAGGACATTGTTCCAGAAAGCTTGTGGTTTGTTCAGATGCAACTTTGCAAATCTAAGCCATGCTGCTATGTCTTTTTAGACAGAAGAGGCTTTCTGTTGGCAACCCCTCCAAACAAGCCATATTTGTTCAGTCTTTCAATTTGTGTCATGAACTTTAAATTTTAACATGCTAACTGAGGCCTGTAGAGTCCTCCATGTAGCTCTTGGGTTTTTTGCAATTTCTCTGAGCATTGCTCGGCCTGACCTTGGGGTGAATTTGCTGGGACGTCCACTCCTGGGAAGACTGGCGACTGTCTAGTAGAAACACCTCTCAATAAAATGCAGTCCAGTACATCAACCAAACATAGAACTGAATGAATACTTCTACTACTGTGACAAAAAGAAAACCTGGGCATTATGGGCATCATAGAAGTAAACTTTATCATGAAAGGAAACTTTATAGCAAGACATTTGTATTGGATTCTGTTAGCTTTTACAGGTGGACCTAATAAAGTGGCGGCTGAGTGGGTTTTGTAGGCTTTGTACAGCACTTTGGTCAGCTGTAGCTGTTTTTAAATGTGCTCTCTAAATAAATTTGACTTCAAACCAACCCTTGGCAATTTGCACTATGCAAATTGGTTTAAAGTCAAAGTCAAGGGTTGGTCTTCCTTCCACACTCCATGTTACACTGAACTAATCCATGTCATGTGACCAGTACACAGCAATTCATATGTGAAACATTATTTTGCCTTCTTTGCTGAAAAACAAAATCTCACCATCAAAGTTACAGCATAAAGAGCAATGATAAAGGAAGAGGCAGAGCTGAATTGATTTATGCTGCTCACATACTGTAGTGAAATTTGGTTGTCTCAAAGCACCAGATTACAAATCAGAGCCTGTAAAAACATAAATAAAAGGGAAGGCTGCTAAGATGTGAGATGTTTACGTGTACTGAAGATAGACATAGCAGGTGAATCACAGGTGAACGTCATGTAATATGACTCATCTGAACAGTGCACAGACAGAAAAACAGCAGCTCCCACTAGTCTGCTAGGGGGAAAAAAACATCAAGCTCCATAGAATTGAATATTGTAGCTCTTGAGTTACATAGTGGTGCTGGAGTGGGTGATGGGTCACACCTGTTTGACCTGATGACAACATCATGTGATGAGGTGTAAAACCAGACCTATCACGCAGAAATCCCCCTGGAGGACAGTCAGACCTCAGTTATAAGGCATAAAATATGTGTGCTGACAGCTTCACAGTAATAAATGACAGGCAGACGCTGCTTAATGACAGGGCAAATCCCGTCACAGGTCTACCTTGTTGTATCAGTTTCATCCTGTGATGTCTTGAGTGACTGGACTCACAGTTATTATAAAATATAGAGGATGTTATGACGCCTTTCCTGGAGTGCCTTCTGCTCTACTTCAAGAGTCTACAGCTTTCTAGGAATACAGTGGCCAAAATTTGGGGAATGTTGGGAAACGAATGCTGGACAGGAACCCACCAATCATGCAGCTGTTGTTTTTGTTCCATGAACAATCCCATATTAAAGAAAAAGATGAAGCGAATGTGATGTGTGTCATGGCTCAAGAAAGTTGGGGGAGTTGCCTGCCTCATTGTAGACAATATTAGCTAAACAGGGAGTGTTGCAAGCACCTGGCTGACGGCCTGTTTTATATGTCTCAACATAGCCTCTGGTGCTGGGAACTGGGACAGGAAAACAGATTCATGTATTCATTCCTACACACACAGACACACACGCTCAGAGTCATGCCTGTAGAGACAGTTCAACACCACGTCAGCGGTACACAGTGCACTCTGGCAGCTTCCCAGAACCATTGCTGATTTTCAGGAATCATCTTTGGGCCAGTCACAAGACCTCGCCCCATCTCTTCTCTCTGAGGAACGGAGCAACTGAGTGAAAGCTTAACAAACTCATTAGGCAATTAATCCGTATCGATTGGTACTTTAAGGAGTATAAGATCGGCAGGATGTGTCATGGTAGATTTGTGTGGATTTAACAGGATGTGTGGACCAGGGCTGATCTTTTTGTACTTAAAAATGCTCCTGTTGGTTTAAAATAAAAAAGTCATGACTACAAGATAAGATGAAAATCAATTCTCAGAGGGAAAGGTGAAGGGAAGAGCATTAAGTGTACTTCAAGCACTGTGGGCTTTTGCTGTATCTGACATGGAGCAATGGCTCCCTCTGCAGAGTAAGCTGCAAACAGCAAGGGAGACTTTTTCACTTGCCAGTTACATGAAACACAATTTCACAGTTAGCCAGACGGAACAGAACTCCACTAAGCAGTATCTATGCATGAGGCATAAACTTGATAGGTGTGTGGAAGTATAAGTCTGAAACTTCAGTTATTCAAATGGGAAGAGACTGAGAATGAGACTGCTGGAGGAACTGGGGTGACGTAATGTGGTGCTGTCTGGTTTCCAAGTTACAAGAAAATAATCAGCCATGACAAAGTTGGGTTACACACACATGACTGTCATACACACAGACGCACAGACAGAGAGAGAGAGAGAGAGAGAGAGAGAGAGAGAAAATAAAAAATAAAACAGTGTTGCATGTATATTCCAGATAAACAGTCTTGCAACAACTTGAAAAACTGTACTTTTTTATTTGCCATGAGGCAATTCCTGCCAGAGGACAATAAACGCTTTAGCAGAGCTCACAATAAGAGGCCGCTGCTCTCAATAAAACTCTGTCGGGGTAAAACATGAATTATCTAAACATCTGCAGAAGGGATATTTGGCAGACCGTATCTTAAATTGACAGCCAAAACATGTCTCAAATAAGGCATTGACAAATGAGATGTGTGTGTGTGTGTGTGTGTGTGTGTGTGTGTTTGTGTTTGTGTGAGAGAGAGAGAGGGAGAGGTTGTTATGAGTGTGAAAAAATAATGGGGCTTATGTATGTTAAGACTACTCAAGCATGCAAGTTTGTACAGCATCACACACATACACATACACATACAAAGCCACACACCGACTGGCAACAAACATGATAAAAAAATGCTGAGATGGCAGGAACAATTCAACACCATGACGAGAAGTGACAATGCCGCGTCTGCCATGGTGAACAAACACATTAAAACACAGGCATGGTAGCAGGGCCTGGCACACTGAGCAGCATGCAGCGAAGGCAGACATCCATAATAGACCCATCTGCTCTCATAAAGTCAACACCTGCTCCACATCATCACAACAGAGAGCGACATCATCGGTGGCTCTGGCCCTTCACCCTCTCCTCTCCACATTTAAAAACATGCCATGCTGTAGCAGCCAGGTTGCACAGCAAAACACATCCATCTTAAAAGGCTGTTTCCTCCAATGTACGGTGTCAAAATCTCATTTTTTTCTTCAAATATGTGCATTTTTTCCACTTTTTACAATGCAGAATGCTTTTTTAAAGAGATGGTAAATTAAATTGTCACTTTTCACTGAAAGGAGTCCATTCCATGCAGAGCGAGGCCTTTCACTTGATTTCTAGTGAGTCAACCCAGCAGTTTTGATGGGGATTAAAAGCAAGTATCACATATAAAACTGGAGCGATCCAACGAGAACACAACCTCAGTTTGTATTCCTCCGTCCCCCGTTTGATTGACAGCCTTTGACTGCACCTCTTCTCCTCTGCCAGGCTAAACAAATGGTATTGACTAACCAGAACAAGACTGGCACACTGATTTTGTGCTGCTCCTGGGCATAAATCCTGCATTTAACCAAGAATTATTTTACCAATCTAACATCATACCAAAAGAGGCAAGAACTAACAAAGTGCTTCAGTCTCATACATGGAGCCATTTAGCTGGGGGTGGCGTCAGTCATGGATTTTCTCATACATCTTTTCTACACCTGTAAGCCTCCAAAGTGCACGTTTTTAGCAAGTGAGCTGCACTTTAATGAGCTACAAAAAAACGTTTGCTATCTTATTGCTGCAGCACTAATAAGACCCATAGCTATTTCAGTTCCATCAAGCAGGATATTTTCACTTTTCTGGAGAACTGGTTTGTCTTATCAGGATCCAGACAATGTTATTAAGAGGAACTACAGCCCACCCAGCCCTGCTTAAATGGATTGCTCTTGAAAATGCAGGCCCTAAAACTCTATTTTATTAGAGTTATTGACTTCTAGGATCTTGATGGATGGTGAAGGTAGTAGTCAAGACTAATACTAAATAAGGAAATCCGTGTTTTAAATGCATTTTCCATTCCTTTAAGGCACTTTGATGAAAGGAGGACTAATATCTTGAAGAGAGACGGCAGATTGAAGCATAAGGCTGACCCAATACTACACCAGATGAGTCTTTTTTTCCCCAGTGGAGCAGAAATAGCAACACCATATCTCTATCAGACAAACACCTGAACAAAGTTCCCCATCCCATGGCCATATAGGCAGCTTTGCTTCAAATCACATTTTCTCAGAGTTCGCAACAAGGTAGGATTGCACATTTCAAAACAAGTGGGCAGTTCAGAGCTGGAGCAGGCATTTGCAACACACCTGCACACCATACACACACACATACCTACACACCACACATTCCTTTGTATCGATTTCTCTCACTCAACATTCCTCTGTATGAAAGAGAGGCCCTGACTCCATCTAGGTCACAATACAGCAGGTCGGGGGTGGCAAACCTGTGGCTTGTGAGCCGCATGGGGCTCTTCGCCTGCTCCTGTGCAGCTCAGGGCTCTTTTTTTCCATTTTAAAGTATATTTCTGATGAATCAAAATGTATTTGAGTATTTGACAATACCGCCAATACTGCCAATAACAATAATTTTGCTGTCACGTGTCATGCATGTAGCTACGGGTGAAATGGGAAACCCTCTTGCTAGATATGCCAGACTTCACTGTCACATTTTTAAAGCTTCAAACCTGGAGTGCCATTTCACCTAACTCCTTGGCCAGTAAGTCTCCCAAAGGCACTGAGCTTTGCAAATACAATGTAAATGTGGTGACGCAGCAGTCAGAGAAGGGTCCACAGAGTGCGTCACATTTGCATCATATCAGGTGGCATGGAAAATTTCTTGTGCTGAAAACCCAAACAGTGAAGGGGCATTTGTGAAGACGTGCCTCAGAGATGCTGATGCTATCCTCGCTCCCGAAAATGACAATTTGAAGTGTTCTGAGTCAGACCTGCAGCTGTCACAGCACACCACTGAACAGAGAATATCAGATAATATGTCAGTTGAAATACACTTATAAATGGATCACACTCCTCATCAACCCTTTCACTGCTGAATCGGATTGTTGTGAAAGCCCCTCGAGTGGCAGATGATGCAGCTTCTCAGTTGGAGATGACTGAAGTTTCTGAGGATGACAGACTTAAATGTGTTTTGAGAGAAGGAACCGCAGAGTTTTGGAAAATTGTGCCAACAGACAGATATCCCAGTGTCAAACATAACATGCTGCACTCAAGCTAATGGACACACATGTGAAAGAGTCGCTTTGAATGGCCACAACTGAGTACAAGCCAGACCTGAAAAGGATTGTGGGAAACAAAGACTGCCAGGTGTCCCGCTGACTAAACCAAGGTAAGAAAAGATCCATGTAAACTGTTAGGTTTTGTGATTAGGCCTGTAAGTTGCTGTTGCTGTTGTAGAGTGGGCTTGCATGTGTTGTGTGGCTGTTTTTTTTTTTTTTTTTTTTTTTTTTTTTTTTTGGCTCTTTATAGTCAGCTTGTTGGCCACTGAGCTAGATGGTTATGTAATATATAGAAGAAAGGGATGAAAACCCTCTGTCCAAATAAAAAAACAAGGAAATAAAGGAATGAGACTGAGAGAAAGCTAGAACAGGTGATACTAAGTGGGCTGACATAGACATGCCCCATATTCCACACCATTAACAACTGTTATTTGAAGGTTAATGGTTTGTCCCTGGTGGAGTGGCAGGCTAAACTTAGTACATCAACATTTGTAATGGATTCACTCGGGGGCAAATTCACAAAAGTATTGGGCAGCTTTTGCGGCTGCTAAACCTGCACAACGACAAAAGGAATAATTCACCCGCAAATGGTGAAATGCGCCTCTTATTGGGCTGCAAGCAAACACCGTCACATTGTGCCTTTGCTGGTTGCACATATTTAAATTAGGTAATATGCGTACATTTGGCACAAAATGGCCCCATCTGTGCAAACGAGTTTCACTGCAGAAACAGTCCAATTCACAAAGACCAGTGCTAATGACCACACGTAGTTCCAGTGAAATTATCAGCGTCTTCAGAGAGTTGGAGGTGACTGGAGTGCGTTCATAACACCTAGCGTCACACCTAGACTTTCCAGTGATCATGGCAGCACTGACTGTAGCCAGGTGAAGGCATCGTAATGCTAGACGTGCTTGAAAGTGGATATCTCTAAGGAGAATATCACTTTTTGACTTAACCGATGATGCATATTTAATGGCATCAAGGGTGATGTACGCAAATCGGACCTTGAGACTCGGCAGATAGCGATCTAAAGTTATGTGCAATCCATTCTTTGTGAATTCTCCCCTCTGAGTTCAAAGTGACTGTTTCTTTGATTTTAGAGTGCCATTCTAACTGGGACAAAACTGTAAAGAAATAAAGTGAAAAAAGGCACCACTTGAATATGACAGGTTAGAAAAATCATTACCCTGTACTGAGATACTTCACTTGATTAGGTAACAGATTTTTAATTGATGGTCTCTATAGACAAGGCCTGCCTGCATGCTCAGAATTCTTGACAGTCACCTTTGCTTCATTTTCATATTAAAACTAATATGATAAAAAGACTTTGAATCAGAAATGGAATGAGGGTTTTTCAGGGATAAGAATGCCACTGTTGAGCCACCCTCTTCCCATAAGATGGCCTAAAATATTTCTGACAGCCGCTTGTGCTTTCACAACCTGGAGCTGTTTTTGAAATAACTCCCAATTTATTTTGATGATAATCATGACAAGGGAAAATAAGAAGAGGAGGAGGGGGAGCGAGACGAGGAGGAAGTAGCCTAATGCATGAGCCCAAATACGAAAAACATTTTTCACAAAGGGGCACAACTGCCCAGCCTTTGTAATCTTTTCAGACAGGATCCAGCAGAGTGTGTCTGGCAGAGGATGGCATTTTTCCACACAGTGACAAAGACTCTCATGTTTCCAAGCCTTCTGTGACAAGTCAAAAGAGCTGACAACAACAGTCCCCGACTGTAAATGATACCAGTATTGGAATCCGTGTGTTTGTGTGTGTGTGGGTGCGTGTTTCTCATCAATGTTAAACAGAGCATCAATCAGTGAGGCTCCTCTTGACATGCTCACCAGGAAAACACATTAGTTATGACCCAGCCAAAGCTCACGGTTCAGTTTGTTAGCACAGGGTTCGACGTGTTCGGGTCTGCTGGAAGGTAAAAAAAATAAATAAATAAAATAAAAAGACCACAGTACCACAGTTATCTTCTGTGACTGTCCAGATGTAAAGACAAAGGGGGACTTTGTCAGTGTAATCTAGATCAGGAAAGTAGGCTGGCACTACAATGCATGACAAAAAAGACCCATTTTCCTGGAATACCAGGGGACCTAAGCCTGAAAGAAACCCTGTGGCCCAGATAATGTGGCTCTCCCGGGGAGGGGAGGTTCTGAGGTTGATAGACTGGACAGAATGAGCCTGTGGCAGGGCATGAAGGCTCACAGGGGGGAGACAGCCAGGTATAGACTAGATTGTTTGCTAAAGTTTCACCCTTTCTTTCTTTCTTTCTTTCTTTCTTTTTTTAAACGTGTCTACAAACATATCATTTCACTGCTTATATAAGCTGAACAATTAAAGGTGCACTATATAAAGTTTAATGTTGACAGAGGAAAGGATCATTTAGACTCAACTGACAAAAAAACAAAAAAAAACAAACACACAATTTGGTTATAAGGCAGACTGATGATGAGAACCATGTTGACTCAACCATCAAATTCCATACTTATTCTACATTTTATTAGTCAGCTGAGTGTAAAGGGTTCTCGCTTGAGTGGATTCTTGTTAATTTTACATAGTGTACCCTTAATCAAATACTATTGTACTCGCAGTATTCTCAAGATGAAGGGATTTTTTTTTTGATAAAGGTAAGTACTATTATAAATGAAGTATTGTGGTGGTAGAGAGACCCCCTGGCCTACAACTATTCCATTATTCTGCAGGCATAAGAAAACATCTTTGCTTGATACAGACCTCAGCAAAAATCACAGCATCATTTTAATCATTCTTTTTCAGTGGAAGATGAAAATTCTGATGCAAAAATGATCACTTGTAAAATTGTGAATCAAATCGCAACAGCAATATCTGCCTGGATAATTGAAAATGATTTTTCTTTAACCATACTGTTTAGCCGTACTGTATACTCATTTCAATGAAATAGCGGGGCTCTATTTCCATTTCATAGCAACTTTTTGATGGTGCAACAACATGACACATTCCTGACAAGAGCTGCTCCTCATATTGTGACAGCTTGGTGCAAGATGGCAAGTTCCAGCTAAGTGCTGTTACCATTTCTTTTCATACCTCTTTTAACTCTGGCTCAGTTCCACTCAGATTTTCTGGGACAGGCTTGTTTCAAAATGAGGGCTTTAGTCCAGCTTCTCCCATTCTTGTTTTTTTGCCCACATTACACAGTAAAAATAGGAACACAGGAG